>NW_026610603.1:215000-295502 GCF_029499605.1 Hyla sarda
ACACCCCAATAGTGAGTATGAATAGTCTGCACCCCAATAGTGAGTGTGAATAGTCTACACCCCAATAGTGAGTGTGAATAGTCTACACCCCAATAGTGAGTATGAATAGTCTGCACCCCAATAGTGAGTGTGCATAGTCTACACCCCAATAGTGAGTGTGAATAATCTACACCCCAATAGTGAGTGTGAATAGTCTGCACCCCAATAGTGAGTGTGAATAATCTGCACCCCAATAGTGAGTGTGAATAGTCTACACCCCAATAGTGAGTGTGAATAATCTGCACCCCAAAAGTGAGTGTGAATAGTCTGCACCCCAATAGTGAGTGTGAATAGTCTGCACCCCAATAGTGAGTGTGAATAGTCTACACCCCAATAGTGAGTGTGAATAGTCTGCACCCCAATAGTGAGTGTGAATAGTCTGCACCCCAATAGTGAGTGTGAATAGTCTGCACCCCAATAGTGAGTGTGAATAGTCTGCACCCCAATAGTGAGTGTGAATAGTTTACACCCCAATAGTGAGTGTGAATAGTCTGCACCCCAATAGTGAGTGTGAATAGTCTACACCCCAATAGTGAGTGTGAATAGTCTGCACCCCAATAGTGAGTGTGAATAGTCTGCACCCCAATAGTGAGTGTGAATAGTCTACACCCCAATAGTGAGTGTGAATAGTCTGCACCCATATAGTGAGTGTGAATAGTCTACACCCCAATAGTGAGTATGAATAGTCTGCACCCCAATAGTGAGTGTGAATAGTCTGCACCCCAATAGTGAGTGTGAATAGTCTGCACGTCAACAGTGAGTATAAATAGTCTGCACCCCAATAGTGAGTATAAAAAGTCTGCACCCCAATAGTGAGTGTGAATTGTCTGCACGTCAATAGTGAGTGTGAATAGTCTGCACGTCAACAGTGAGTATAAATAGTCTGCACCCCAATAGTGAGTATAAATAGTCTGCACCCCAATAGTGAGTGTGAATAGTCTACACGTCAATAGTGAGTGTGAATAGTCTGCACGTCAACAGTGAGTATAAATAGTCTGCACCCCAATAGTGAGTATAAATAGTCTGCACCCCAATAGTGAGTGTGAATAGTCTGCACGTCAATAGTGAGTGTGAATAGTCTGCACCCCAATAGTGAGTATAAATAGTCTGAACCCCAATAGTGAGTGTGAATAGTCTGCACGTCAATAGTGAGTGTGAATAGTCTGCACCCCAATAGTGAGTGTGAATAGTCTACACCCCAATAGTGAGTACGAATAGTCTGCACCCCAATAGTGAATGTGAATAGTCTGCACCCCAATAGTGAGTGTGAATAGTCTGCACCCCAATAGTGAGTATAAATAGTCTGCACCCCAATAGTGAGTGTGAATAGTCTGCACCCCAATAGTGAGTGTGAATAGCCTGCACCCCAATAGTGAGTGTGAATAGTCTGCACCCCAATAGTGAATGTGAATAGTCTGCACCCCAATAGTGAGTATGAATAGTCTGCACCCCAATAGTGAGTGTGAATAGTCTATACCCCCAATAGTGAGTGTGAATAGTCTGCACCCCAATAGTGAGTGTGAATAGTCTGCACCCCAATAGTGAATGTGAATAGTCTGCACCCCAATAGTGAGTATGAATAGTCTGCACCCCAATAGTGAGTGTGAATAGTCTACACCCCAATAGTGAGTTTGAATAGTCTGCACCCCAATAGTGAGTATAATAGTCTGCATATCAACAGTGAGTATAAATAGTCTGCACCCCAATAGTGAGTATAAATAGTCTGCACCCCAATAGTGAGTGTGAATAGTCTACACGTCAATAGTGAGTGTGAATAGTCTGCACCCCAATAGTGAGTATAAATAGTCTGCACCCCAATAGTGAATGTGAATAGTCTGCACCCCAATAGTGAGTGTGAATAGTCTGCACCTCAATAGTGAGTATAAATAGTCTGCACCCCAATAGTGAGTATAAATAGTCTGCACCCCAATAGTGAGTGGGAATAGTCTGCACCTCAATAGTGAGTATAAATAGTCTGCACCCCAATAGTGAGTATAAATAGTCTGCACCCCAATAGTGAGTGGGAATAGTCTACACCCCAAAAGTGAGTATGAATAGTCTGCACCCCAATAGTGAGTGTGAATAGTCTACACCCCAATAGTGAGTATGAATAGTCTGCACCCCAATAGTGAGTGTGAATAGTCTACACCCCAATAGTGAGTATGAATAGTCTGCACCCCAATAGTGAGTGTGAATAGTCTGAACCCCAATAGTGAGTATGAATAGTCTGCACCCCAATAGTGAGTTTGAATAGTCTGCACCCCAATAGTGAGTATAATAGTCTGCACGTCAACAGTGAGTATAAATAGTCTGCACCCCAATAGTGAGTATAAATAGTCTGCACCCCAATAGTGAGTGTGAATAGTCTGCACGTGAACAGTGAGAGTGAATAGTCTACACCCCAATAGTGAGTGTGAATAGTCTGCACGTGAACAGTGAGTATAAATAGTCTGCACCCCAATAGTGAGTGTGAATAGTCTGCACCCCAATAGTGAGTGTGAATAGTCTGCACCCCAATAGTGAATGTGAATAGTCTGCACCCCAATAGTGAGTGTGAATAGTTTACACCCCAATAGTGAGTATGAATAGTCTGCACCCCAATAGTGAGTGTGAATAGTCTACACCCCAATAGTGAGTGTGAATAGTCTACACCCCAATAGTGAGTGTGAATAGTCTGCACCCCAATAGTGAGAGTGAATAGTCTACACCCCAATAGTGAGTATAAATAGTCTGCACCCCAATAGTGAGTGTGAATAGTCTGCACCCCAATAGTGAGTGTGAATAGTCTACACCCCAATAGTAAGTATAAATAGTCTACACCCCAATAGTGAGTGTGAATAGTCTACACCCCAATAGTGAGAGTGAATAGTCTGCACCCCAATAGTGAGTGTGAATAGTTTGTACCCCAATAGTGAGAGTGAATAGTCTGCACCCCAATAGTGAGTGTGAATAGTTTGTACCCCAATAGTGAGTGTGAATAGTCTGCACCCCAATAGTGAGTGTAAATAGTCTGCACCCCAATAGTGAGTGTAAATAGTCTGCACCCCAATAGTGAGTGTAAATAATCTGCACGTCAACAGTGAGTATAAATAGTCTGCACCCCAATAGTGAGTATAAATAGTCTGCACCCCAATAGTGAGGGTAAATAGTCTACACCCCAATAATGAGTGTAAATAGTCTGCCCCCAATAGTGAGTGTGAATAGTCTGCACCCCAATAGTGAGTGAATAGTCTACACCCCAATGGTGAGAGTGAATAGTCTACACCCTAATAGTGAGAGTGAATAGTCTGCACCCCAATAGTGAGTGTGAATAGTCTACACCCCAATAGTGAGTATAAATAGTCTACACCCCAATAGTGAGTGTGAATAGTCTACACGCCAATAGTGAGAGTGAATAGTCTGCACCCCAATAGTGAGTGTGAATAGTTTGTACCCCAATAGTGAGAGTGAATAGTCTGCACCCCAAATAGTGAGTGTGAATAGTTTGTACCCCAATAGTGAGTGTGAATAGTCTGCACCACAATAGTGAGTGTAAATAGTCTGCACCGCAATAGTGAGTGTAAATAATCTGCACCCCAATAGTGAGTGTAAATAATCTGCACGTCAACAGTGAGTATAAATAGTCTGCACCCCAATAGTGAGTATAAATAGTCTGCACCCCAATAGTGAGTGTAAATAGTCTACACCCCAATAATGAATGTAAATAGTCTACACCCCAATAGTGAGTATGAATAGTCTGCACCCCAATAGTGAGTGAATAGTCTACACCACAATAGTGAGAGTGAATAGTCTACACCCTAATAGTGAGAGTGAATAGTCTGCACCCCAATAGTGAGTGTGAATAATCTGTACCCCAATAGTGAGTGTGAATAGTCTGCACCCCAATAGTGAGAGTGAATAGTCTACACCCTAATAGTGAGAGTGAATAGTCTGCACCCCAATAGTGAATGTGAATAATCTGCACCCCAATAGTGAGTGTGAATAGTCTGCACCCCAATTGTGAGAGTGAATTGTCTGCACCCCAATAGTGAGAGTGAATAGTCTGCACCCCAAAAGTGAGAGTGAATAGTCTAAACCCCAATAGTGAGTGTGAATAGTCTGCACCCCAATAGTGAGTGTGAATAGTCTGCACGTCAACAGTGAGAATAAATAGTCTACACCCCAATAGTGAGTGTGAATAGTCTGCACCCCAATAGTGAGTGTGAATAGTCTACACCCCAATAGTGAGTATAAATAGTCTACATCCCAATAGTGAGTGTGAATAGTCTACACCCCAATAGTGAGTGTGAATAGTCTGCTTCCCAATAGTGAGCGTAAATAGTCTGCACCCAAATAGTGAGTGTGAATAGTCTATACCCCAATAGTGAGTGTGAATAGTCTATAACTCAATAGTGAGTGTGAATAATCTGCACCACAATAGTGAGTATAAATAGTCTATACCCCAATAGTGAGTGTGAACAGTCTACACAATTCAATAGTGAGTGTGAATAGTCTACACCCCAATAGTGAGTGTGAATAGTCTACACCCCAATAGTGAGTGTGAATAGTCTACAACCCAATAGTGAGTGTGAATAGTCTACACCCCAATAGTGAGTGTGAATAGTCTACACCCCAATAGTGAGTGTGAATAGTCTACACTCCCAATAGTGAGTGTGAATAGTCTACACCAACAATAGTGAGTGTGAATAGTCTACACCCCCAATATTGAGTGTGAATAGTCTACACCCCAATAGTGAGTGTGAATAGTCTGTACCCCAATAATGAGCGTAAATAGTCTGCACCCCAATAGTGAGTGTGAATAGTCTATACCCCAATAGTGAGTGTGAATAGTCTATAAATCAATAGTGAGTGTAAATAATCTGCACTACAATAGTGAGTATGAATAGTCTGTACCCCAATAGTGAATGTAAATTGTCTACACCCCAATAGTGAGTGTGAACAGTCTGCACCTCAATAGTGAGTGTGAATAGTCTACACCCCAATAGTGAGTGTGAATAGTCTGCACCCCAATATGGAGTGTGAATAGTCTACACAATTCAATAGTGAGTGTGAATATTCTACACCCCAATAGTGAGTGTGAATAGTCTACACCCCAATAGTGAGTGTGAATAGTCTACAACCCAATAGTGAGTGTGAATAGTCTACACCCCAATAGTGAGTGTGAATAGTCTACACCCCAATAGTGAGTGTGAATAGTCTACACCCCCAAAAGTAATTGTGAATAGTCTGCACCCCCAATAGTGAGTGTGAATATTCTACACCCCAATAGTGAGTGTGAATAGTCTGCACCCCAATAGTGAGCGTAAATAGTCTGCACCCCAATAGTGAGTGTGAATAGTCTATACCCCAATAGTGAGTGTGAATAGTCTATAACTCAATAGTGAGTGTGAATCATCTGCACCACAATAGTGAGTGTGAATAGTCTGCACCCCAATAGTGAATGTAAATTGTCTACATCCCAATAGTGAGTGTGAACAGTCTGCGCCTCAATAGTGAGTGTGAATAGTCTACACCCCAATAGTGAGTGTGAATAGTCTACACAATTCAATAGTGAGTGTGAATAGTCTACACCCCAATAGTGAGTGTGAATAGTCTACACCCCAATAGTGAGTGTGAATAGTCTACAACCCAATAGTGAGTGTGAATAGTCTACACCCCAATAGTGAGTGTGAATAGTCTACACCCCAATAGTGAGTGTGAATAGTTTACACTTCCAATAGTGAGTGTGAATAGTCTACACCCCCAATAGTGAGTGTGAATAGTCTACACCCCCAATAGTGAGTGTGAATAGTCTGCACCCCCAATAGTGAGTGTGAATAGTCTACACCCCAATAGTGAGTGTGAATAGTCTGCACCCCAATAGTGAGCGTAAATAGTCTGCACCCCAATAGTGAGTGTGAATAGTCTATAACTCAATAGTGAGTGTGAATAATCTGCACCACAATAGTGAGTGTGAATAGTCTGTACCCCAATAGTGAATGTAAATTGTCTACACCCCAATAGTGAGTGTGAACAGTCTGCACCTCAATAGTGAGTGTGAATAGTCTACACCCCAATAGTGAGTGTGAATAGTCTGCACCCCAATATGGAGTGCGAATAGTCTACACCCCAATAGTGAGTGTGAATATTCTACACCCCAAGAGTGAGTGTGAATAGTCTACACTCCAATAGTGAGTGTGAATAGTCTACAACCCAATAGTGAGTGTGAATAGTCTACACCCCAATAGTGAGTGTGAATAGTCTACACCCCAATAGTGAGTGTGAATAGTCTACACCCCAATAGTGAGTATGAATAGTCTGCACCCCAATAGTGAGTGTGCATAGTCTACACCCCAATAGTGAGTGTGAATAATCTACACCCCAATAGTGAGTGTGAATAGTCTGCACCCCAATAGTGAGTGTGAATAATCTGCACCCCAATAGTGAGTGTGAATAGTCTACACCCCAATAGTGAGTGTGAATAATCTGCACCCCAAAAGTGAGTGTGAATAGTCTGCACCCCAATAGTGAGTGAGAATAGTCTGCACCCCAATAGTGAGTGTGAATAGTCTACACCCCAATAGTGAGTGTGAATAGTCTGCACCCCAATAGTGAGTGTGAATAGTCTGCACCCCAATAGTGAGTGTGAATAGTCTGCACCCCAATAGTGAGTGTGAATAGTCTGCACCCCAATAGTGAGTGTGAATAGTTTACACCCCAATAGTGAGTGTGAATAGTCTGCACCCCAATAGTGAGTGTGAATAGTCTACACCCCAATAGTGAGTGTGAATAGTCTGCACCCCAATAGTGAGTGTGAATAGTCTGCACCCCAATAGTGAGTGTGAATAGTCTACACCCCAATAGTGAGTGTGAATAGTCTGCACCCATATAGTGAGTGTGAATAGTCTACACCCCAATAGTGAGTATGAATAGTCTGCACCCCAATAGTGAGTGTGAATAGTCTGCACCCCAATAGTGAGTGTGAATAGTCTGCACGTCAACAGTGAGTATAAATAGTCTGCACCCCAATAGTGAGTATAAAAAGTCTGCACCCCAATAGTGAGTGTGAATTGTCTGCACGTCAATAGTGAGTGTGAATAGTCTGCACGTCAACAGTGAGTATAAATAGTCTGCACCCCAATAGTGAGTATAAATAGTCTGCACCCCAATAGTGAGTGTGAATAGTCTACACGTCAATAGTGAGTGTGAATAGTCTGCACGTCAACAGTGAGTATAAATAGTCTGCACCCCAATAGTGAGTATAAATAGTCTGCACCCCAATAGTGAGTGTGAATAGTCTGCACGTCAATAGTGAGTGTGAATAGTCTGCACCCCAATAGTGAGTATAAATAGTCTGAACCCCAATAGTGAGTGTGAATAGTCTGCACGTCAATAGTGAGTGTGAATAGTCTGCACCCCAATAGTGAGTGTGAATAGTCTACACCCCAATAGTGAGTACGAATAGTCTGCACCCCAATAGTGAATGTGAATAGTCTGCACCCCAATAGTGAGTGTGAATAGTCTGCACCCCAATAGTGAGTATAAATAGTCTGCACCCCAATAGTGAGTGTGAATAGTCTGCACCCCAATAGTGAGTGTGAATAGCCTGCACCCCAATAGTGAGTGTGAATAGTCTGCACCCCAATAGTGAATGTGAATAGTCTGCACCCCAATAGTGAGTATGAATAGTCTGCACCCCAATAGTGAGTGTGAATAGTCTATACCCCCAATAGTGAGTGTGAATAGTCTGCACCCCAATAGTGAGTGTGAATAGTCTGCACCCCAATAGTGAATGTGAATAGTCTGCACCCCAATAGTGAGTATGAATAGTCTGCACCCCAATAGTGAGTGTGAATAGTCTACACCCCAATAGTGAGTTTGAATAGTCTGCACCCCAATAGTGAGTATAATAGTCTGCATATCAACAGTGAGTATAAATAGTCTGCACCCCAATAGTGAGTATAAATAGTCTGCACCCCAATAGTGAGTGTGAATAGTCTACACGTCAATAGTGAGTGTGAATAGTCTGCACCCCAATAGTGAGTATAAATAGTCTGCACCCCAATAGTGAATGTGAATAGTCTGCACCCCAATAGTGAGTGTGAATAGTCTGCACCTCAATAGTGAGTATAAATAGTCTGCACCCCAATAGTGAGTATAAATAGTCTGCACCCCAATAGTGAGTGGGAATAGTCTGCACCTCAATAGTGAGTATAAATAGTCTGCACCCCAATAGTGAGTATAAATAGTCTGCACCCCAATAGTGAGTGGGAATAGTCTACACCCCAAAAGTGAGTATGAATAGTCTGCACCCCAATAGTGAGTGTGAATAGTCTATACCCCAATAGTGAGTATGAATAGTCTGCACCCCAATAGTGAGTGTGAATAGTCTACACCCCAATAGTGAGTATGAATAGTCTGCACCCCAATAGTGAGTGTGAATAGTCTGAACCCCAATAGTGAGTATGAATAGTCTGCACCCCAATAGTGAGTTTGAATAGTCTGCACCCCAATAGTGAGTATAATAGTCTGCACGTCAACAGTGAGTATAAATAGTCTGCACCCCAATAGTGAGTATAAATAGTCTGCACCCCAATAGTGAGTGTGAATAGTCTGCACGTGAACAGTGAGAGTGAATAGTCTACACCCCAATAGTGAGTGTGAATAGTCTGCACGTGAACAGTGAGTATAAATAGTCTGCACCCCAATAGTGAGTGTGAATAGTCTGCACCCCAATAGTGAGTGTGAATAGTCTACACCCCAATAGTGAGTGTGAATAGTCTACACCCCAATAGTGAGTGTGAATAGTCTGCACCCCAATAGTGAGAGTGAATAGTCTACACCCCAATAGTGAGTATAAATAGTCTGCACCCCAATAGTGAGTGTGAATAGTCTGCACCCCAATAGTGAGTGTGAATAGTCTACACCCCAATAGTAAGTATAAATAGTCTACACCCCAATAGTGAGTGTGAATAGTCTACACCCCAATAGTGAGAGTGAATAGTCTGCACCCCAATAGTGAGTGTGAATAGTTTGTACCCCAATAGTGAGAGTGAATAGTCTGCACCCCAATAGTGAGTGTGAATAGTTTGTACCCCAATAGTGAGTGTGAATAGTCTGCACCCCAATAGTGAGTGTAAATAGTCTGCACCCCAATAGTGAGTGTAAATAGTCTGCACCCCAATAGTGAGTGTAAATAATCTGCACGTCAACAGTGAGTATAAATAGTCTGCACCCCAATAGTGAGTATAAATAGTCTGCACCCCAATAGTGAGGGTAAATAGTCTACACCCCAATAATGAGTGTAAATAGTCTGCCCCCAATAGTGAGTGTGAATAGTCTGCACCCCAATAGTGAGTGAATAGTCTACACCCCAATGGTGAGAGTGAATAGTCTACACCCTAATAGTGAGAGTGAATAGTCTGCACCCCAATAGTGAGTGTGAATAGTCTACACCCCAATAGTGAGTATAAATAGTCTACACCCCAATAGTGAGTGTGAATAGTCTACACGCCAATAGTGAGAGTGAATAGTCTGCACCCCAATAGTGAGTGTGAATAGTTTGTACCCCAATAGTGAGAGTGAATAGTCTGCACCCCAAATAGTGAGTGTGAATAGTTTGTACCCCAATAGTGAGTGTGAATAGTCTGCACCACAATAGTGAGTGTAAATAGTCTGCACCGCAATAGTGAGTGTAAATAATCTGCACCCCAATAGTGAGTGTAAATAATCTGCACGTCAACAGTGAGTATAAATAGTCTGCACCCCAATAGTGAGTATAAATAGTCTGCACCCCAATAGTGAGTGTAAATAGTCTACACCCCAATAATGAATGTAAATAGTCTACACCCCAATAGTGAGTATGAATAGTCTGCACCCCAATAGTGAGTGAATAGTCTACACCACAATAGTGAGAGTGAATAGTCTACACCCTAATAGTGAGAGTGAATAGTCTGCACCCCAATAGTGAGTGTGAATAATCTGTACCCCAATAGTGAGTGTGAATAGTCTGCACCCCAATAGTGAGAGTGAATAGTCTACACCCTAATAGTGAGAGTGAATAGTCTGCACCCCAATAGTGAATGTGAATAATCTGCACCCCAATAGTGAGTGTGAATAGTCTGCACCCCAATTGTGAGAGTGAATTGTCTGCACCCCAATAGTGAGAGTGAATAGTCTGCACCCCAAAAGTGAGAGTGAATAGTCTAAACCCCAATAGTGAGTGTGAATAGTCTGCACCCCAATAGTGAGTGTGAATAGTCTGCACGTCAACAGTGAGAATAAATAGTCTACACCCCAATAGTGAGTGTGAATAGTCTGCACCCCAATAGTGAGTGTGAATAGTCTACACCCCAATAGTGAGTATAAATAGTCTACATCCCAATAGTGAGTGTGAATAGTCTACACCCCAATAGTGAGTGTGAATAGTCTGCTTCCCAATAGTGAGCGTAAATAGTCTGCACCCAAATAGTGAGTGTGAATAGTCTATACCCCAATAGTGAGTGTGAATAGTCTATAACTCAATAGTGAGTGTGAATAATCTGCACCACAATAGTGAGTATAAATAGTCTATACCCCAATAGTGAGTGTGAACAGTCTACACAATTCAATAGTGAGTGTGAATAGTCTACACCCCAATAGTGAGTGTGAATAGTCTACACCCCAATAGTGAGTGTGAATAGTCTACAACCCAATAGTGAGTGTGAATAGTCTACACCCCAATAGTGAGTGTGAATAATGTACACCCCAATAGTGAGTGTGAATAGTCTACACTCCCAATAGTGAGTGTGAATAGTCTACACCAACAATAGTGAGTGTGAATAGTCTACACCCCCAATATTGAGTGTGAATAGTCTACACCCCAATAGTGAGTGTGAATAGTCTATAACCCCAATAATGAGCGTAAATAGTCTGCACCCCAATAGTGAGTGTGAATAGTCTATACCCCAATAGTGAGTGTGAATAGTCTATAAATCAATAGTGAGTGTAAATAATCTGCACTACAATAGTGAGTATGAATAGTCTGTACCCCAATAGTGAATGTAAATTGTCTACACCCCAATAGTGAGTGTGAACAGTCTGCACCTCAATAGTGAGTGTGAATAGTCTACACCCCAATAGTGAGTGTGAATAGTCTGCACCCCAATATGGAGTGTGAATAGTCTACACAATTCAATAGTGAGTGTGAATATTCTACACCCCAATAGTGAGTGTGAATAGTCTACACCCCAATAGTGAGTGTGAATAGTCTACAACCCAATAGTGAGTGTGAATAGTCTACACCCCAATAGTGAGTGTGAATAGTCTACACCCCAATAGTGAGTGTGAATAGTCTACACCCCCAAAAGTAATTGTGAATAGTCTGCACCCCCAATAGTGAGTGTGAATATTCTACACCCCAATAGTGAGTGTGAATAGTCTGCACCCCAATAGTGAGCGTAAATAGTCTGCACCCCAATAGTGAGTGTGAATAGTCTATACCCCAATAGTGAGTGTGAATAGTCTATAACTCAATAGTGAGTGTGAATCATCTGCACCACAATAGTGAGTGTGAATAGTCTGCACCCCAATAGTGAATGTAAATTGTCTACATCCCAATAGTGAGTGTGAACAGTCTGCGCCTCAATAGTGAGTGTGAATAGTCTACACCCCAATAGTGAGTGTGAATAGTCTACACAATTCAATAGTGAGTGTGAATAGTCTACACCCCAATAGTGAGTGTGAATAGTCTACACCCCAATAGTGAGTGTGAATAGTCTACAACCCAATAGTGAGTGTGAATAGTCTACACCCCAATAGTGAGTGTGAATAGTCTACACCCCAATAGTGAGTGTGAATAGTTTACACTTCCAATAGTGAGTGTGAATAGTCTACACCCCCAATAGTGAGTGTGAATAGTCTACACCCCCAATAGTGAGTGTGAATAGTCTGCACCCCCAATAGTGAGTGTGAATAGTCTACACCCCAATAGTGAGTGTGAATAGTCTGCACCCCAATAGTGAGCGTAAATAGTCTGCACCCCAATAGGGAGTGTGAATAGTCTATACCCCAATAGTGAGTGTGAATAGTCTATAACTCAATAGTGAGTGTGAATAATCTGCACCACAATAGTGAGTGTGAATAGTCTGTACCCCAATAGTGAATGTAAATTGTCTACACCCCAATAGTGAGTGTGAACAGTCTGCACCTCAATAGTGAGTGTGAATAGTCTACACCCCAATAGTGAGTGTGAATAGTCTGCACCCCAATATGGAGTGCGAATAGTCTACACCCCAATAGTGAGTGTGAATATTCTACACCCCAAGAGTGAGTGTGAATAGTCTACACTCCAATAGTGAGTGTGAATAGTCTACAACCCAATAGTGAGTGTGAATAGTCTACACCCCAATAGTGAGTGTGAATAGTCTACACCCCAATAGTGAGTGTGAATAGTCTACACCCCAATAGTGAGTGTGAATAGTCTACAACCCAATAGTGAGTGTGAATAGTCTACAACCCAATAGTGAGTGTGCATAGTCTGCACCCCAATAGTGAGTGTGAATAGTCTACACCCCAATAGTGAGTGTGAATAGTCTGCACGCCAATAGTGAGTGTGAATAGTCTACACCCCAATAGTAAGTGTGAATAGTCTGCACCCCAATAGTGAGTGTGAATAGTCTACACCCCAATAGTGAGTGTGAATAGTCTACACCCCAATAGTGAGTGTGAATAGTCTACACCCCAATAGTGAGTGTCTATAATGTACACCCCAATAGTGAGTGTGAATAGTCTACACTCCCAATAGTGAGTGTGAATAGTCTACACCCCCAATAGTGAGTGTGAATAGTCTACACCCCCAATAGTGAGTGTGAATAGTCTGCACCCCAATAGTGAGTGTGAATAGTCTACACAATTCAATAGTGAGTGTGAATAGTCTACACCCCAATAGTGAGTGTGAATAGTCTAAACCCCAATAGTGAGTGTGAATAGTCTACACCCCAATAGTGAGTGTGAATAGTCTACACTCCAATAGTGAGTGTCTTTAATGTACACCCCAATAGTGAGTGTGAATAGTCTACACTCCCAATAGTGAGTGTGAATAGTCTACACCCCCAAAAGTGAGTGTGAATAGTCTACACCCCCAATAGTGAGTGTGAATAGTCTGCACCCCAATAGTGAGTGTGAATAGTCTACACCCCAATAGTGTGAGTGTCTATAATGTACACTCCAATAGTGAGTGTGAATAGTCTACACTCTCAATAGTGAGTGTGAATAGTCTACACCCCCAATAGTGAGTGTGAATAGTCTACACCCCCAATAGTGAGTGTGAATAGTCTACACAATTCAATAGTGAGTGTGAATAGTCTACACCCCAATAGTGAGTGTGAATAGTCTACACCCCAATAGTGAGTGTGAATAGTCTACACCCCAATAGTGAGTGTGAATAGTCTACACCCCAATAGTGAGTGTCTATAATGTACACCCCAATAGTGAGTGTGAATAGTCTACACTCCCAATAGTGAGTGTGAATAGTCTACACCCCCAATAGTGAGTGTGAATAGGCTACACCCCCAATAGTGAGTGTGAATAGTCTGCACCCCAATAGTGAGTGTGAATAGTCTACACCCCAATAGTGAGAGTGAATAGTCTGCACCCCAATAATGAGCGTAAATAGTCTGCACCCCAATAGTGAGTGTGAATAGTCTATACCCCAATAGTGAGTGTGAATAGTCTATAACTCAATAGTGAGTGTAAATAATCTGCACTACAATAGTGAGTGTGAATAGTCTGTACCCCAATAGTGAATGTAAATTGTCTACACCCCAATAGTGAGTGTGAATAGTCTACACAATTCAATAGTGAGTGTGAATATTCTACACCCCAATAGTGAGTGTGAATAGTCTACACCCCAATAGTGAGTGTGAATTGTCTACAACCCAATAGTGAGTGTGAATAGTCTACACCCCAACAGTGAGTGTGAATAGTCTACACCCCAATAGTGAGTGTGAATAGTCTACACCCCCAAAAGTGATTGTGAATAGTCTGCACCCCCAATAGTGAGTGTGAATATTCTACACCCCAATAGTGAGTGTGAATAGTTTGCACCCCAATAGTGAGCGTAAATAGTCTGCACCCCAATAGTGAGTGTGAATAGTCTATACCCCAATAGTGAGTGTGAATAGTCTATAACTCAATAGTGAGTGTGAATAATCTGCACCACAATAGTGAGTGTGAATAGTCTGCACCCCAATAGTGAATGTAAATTGTCTACATCCCAATAGTGAGTGTGAACAGTCTGCGCCTCAATAGTGAGTGTGAATAGTCTACACCCCAATAGTGAGTGTGAATAGTCTACACAATTCAATAGTGAGTGTGAATAGTCTACACCCCAATAGTGAGTGTGAATAGTCTACACCCCAATAGTGAGTGTGAATAGTCTACAACCCAATAGTGAGTGTGAATAATCTACACCCCAATAGTGAGTGTGAATAGTCTACACTCCAATAGTGAGTGTGAATAGTTTACACTCCCAATAGTGAATGTGAATAGTCTACACCCCCCAATAGTGAGTGTGAATAGTCTACACCCCCAATAGTGAGTGTGAATAGTCTGCACCCCCAATAGTGAGTGTGAATAGTCTACACCCCAATAGTGAGTGTGAATAGTCTGCACCCCAATAGTGAGCATAAATAATCTGCACCCCAATAGTGAGTGTGAATAGTCTATACCCCAATAGTGAGTGTGAATAGTCTTTAACTCAATAGTGAGTGTGAATAATCTGCACCACAATAGTGAGTGTGAATAGTCTGTACCCCAATAGTGAATGTAAATTGTCTACACCCCAATAGTGAGTGTGAACAGTCTGCACCTCAATAGTGTATGTGAAAAGTCTACACCCCAATAGTGAGTGTGAATAGTCTGCACCCCAATATGGAGTGTGAATAGTCTACACCCCAATAGTGAGTGTGAATATTCTACACCACAATAGTGAGTGTGAATAGTCTACACCCCAATAGTGAGTGTGAATAGTCTACAATCCAATAGTGAGTGTGAATAGTCTACACCCCAATAGTGAGAGTGAATAGTCTACACCCCAATAGTGAGTGTGAATAGTCTACACCCCAATAGTGAGTGTGAATAGTCTACACCCCAATAGTGAGTGTGAATAGTCTACACCCCAATAGTGAGTGTGCATAGTCTGCACCCCAATAGTGAGTGTGAATAGTCTACACCCCAATAGTGAGTGTGAATAGTCTGCACCCCAATAGTGAGTGTGAATAGTCTACACCCCAATAGTAAGTGTGAATAGTCTGCACCCCAATAGTGAGTGTGAATAGTCTACACAATTCAATAGTGAGTGTGAATAGTCTACACCCCAATAGTGAGTGTGAATAGTCTACACCCCAATAGTGAGTGTGAATAGTCTACACCCCAATAGTGAGTGTGAATAGTCTACACCCAATAGTGAGTGTGAATAGTCTACACCCCAATAGTGAGTGTGCATAGTCTGCACCCCAATAGTGAGTGTGAATAGTCTGCACCCCAATAGTGAGTATGAATAGTCTGCACCCCAATAGTGAGTGTGAATAGTCTACACCCCCAATAGTGAGTGTGAATAGTCTACACCCCCAATAGTGAGTGTGAATAGTCTGCACCCCAATAGTGAGTGTGAATAGTCTACACCCCAATAGTGAGAGTGAATAGTCTGCACCCCAATAATGAGCGTAAATAGTCTGCACCCCAATAGTGAGTGTGAATAGTCTATACCCCAATAGTGAGTGTGAATAGTCTATAACTCAATAGTGAGTGTAAATAATCTGCACTACAATAGTGAGTGTGAATAGTCTGTACCCCAATAGTGAATGTAAATTGTCTACACCCCAATAGTGAGTGTGAATAGTCTACACAATTCAATAGTGAGTGTGAATATTCTACACCCCAATAGTGAGTGTGAATAGTCTACACCCCAATAGTGAGTGTGAATTGTCTACAACCCAATAGTGAGTGTGAATAGTCTACACCCCAACAGTGAGTGTGAATAGTCTACACCCCAATAGTGAGTGTGAATAGTCTACACCCCCAAAAGTGATTGTGAATAGTCTGCACCCCCAATAGTGAGTGTGAATATTCTACACCCCAATAGTGAGTGTGAATAGTTTGCACCCCAATAGTGAGCGTAAATAGTCTGCACCCCAATAGTGAGTGTGAATAGTCTATACCCCAATAGTGAGTGTGAATAGTCTATAACTCAATAGTGAGTGTGAATAATCTGCACCACAATAGTGAGTGTGAATAGTCTGCACCCCAATAGTGAATGTAAATTGTCTACATCCCAATAGTGAGTGTGAACAGTCTGCGCCTCAATAGTGAGTGTGAATAGTCTACACCCCAATAGTGAGTGTGAATAGTCTACACAATTCAATAGTGAGTGTGAATAGTCTACACCCCAATAGTGAGTGTGAATAGTCTACACCCCAATAGTGAGTGTGAATAGTCTACAACCCAATAGTGAGTGTGAATAATCTACACCCCAATAGTGAGTGTGAATAGTCTACACTCCAATAGTGAGTGTGAATAGTTTGCACTCCCAATAGTGAATGTGAATAGTCTACACCCCCCAATAGTGAGTGTGAATAGTCTACACCCCCAATAGTGAGTGTGAATAGTCTGCACCCCCAATAGTGAGTGTGAATAGTCTACACCCCAATAGTGAGTGTGAATAGTCTGCACCCCAATAGTGAGCATAAATAATCTGCACCCCAATAGTGAGTGTGAATAGTCTATACCCCAATAGTGAGTGTGAATAGTCTTTAACTCAATAGTGAGTGTGAATAATCTGCACCACAATAGTGAGTGTGAATAGTCTGTACCCCAATAGTGAATGTAAATTGTCTACACCCCAATAGTGAGTGTGAACAGTCTGCACCTCAATAGTGTATGTGAAAAGTCTACACCCCAATAGTGAGTGTGAATAGTCTGCACCCCAATATGGAGTGTGAATAGTCTACACCCCAATAGTGAGTGTGAATATTCTACACCCCAATAGTGAGTGTGAATAGTCTACACCCCAATAGTGAGTGTGAATAGTCTACAATCCAATAGTGAGTGTGAATAGTCTACACCCCAAGAGTGAGAGTGAATAGTCTACACCCCAATAGTGAGTGTGACTAGTCTACACCCCAATAGTGAGTGTGAATAGTCTACACCCCAATAGTGAGTGTGAATAGTCTACACCCCAATAGTGAGTGTGCATAGTCTGCACCCCAATAGTGAGTGTGAATAGTCTACACCCCAATAGTGAGTGTGAATAGTCTGCACCCCAATAGTGAGTGTGAATAGTCTACACCCCAATAGTAAGTGTGAATAGTCTGCACCCCAATAGTGAGTGTGAATAGTCTACACAATTCAATAGTGAGTGTGAATAGTCTACACCCCAATAGTGAGTGTGAATAGTCTACACCCCAATAGTGAGTGTGAATAGTCTACACCCCAATAGTGAGTGTGAATAGTCTACACCCAATAGTGAGTGTGAATAGTCTACACCCCAATAGTGAGTGTGCATAGTCTGCACCCCAATAGTGAGTGTGAATAGTCTGCACCCCAATAGTGAGTATGAATAGTCTGCACCCCAATAGTGAGTGTGAATAGTCTACACCTCAATAGTGAGTTTGAATAGTCTGCACCCCATTAGTGAGTGTGAATACTCTACACCCCCAATAGTGAGTGTGAATAGTCTACACCCCCAATAGTGAGTGTGAATAGTCTACACCCCCAATAGTGAGTGTGAATAGTCTACACCCCCAATAGTGAGTGTGAATAGTCTGCACCCCCAATAGTAAGTGTGAATAGTCTACACTCCAATAGTGAGTGTGAATAGTCTACACCCCAATAGTGAGTGTGAATAGTCTACACCCCAATAGTGAGTGTGAATAGTCTACACCCCAATAGTGAGTGTGAATAGTCTATACCCCAATAGTGAGTGTGAATAGTCTACACCCCAATAGTGAGTGTGCATAGTCTGCACCCCAATAGTGAGTGTGAATAGTCTGCACCCCAATAGTGAGTATGAAAAGTCTACACCCCAATAGTGAGTGTGAATATTCTACACCTCAATAGTGAGTGTGAATAATGTGCACAGCATTAGTGAGTGTGAATACTCTACACCCCCAATAGTGAGTGTGAATAGTCTGCACCCCAATAGTGAATGTAAATTGTCTACATCCCAATAGTGAGTGTGAACAGTCTGCGCCTCAATAGTGAGTGTGAATAGTCTACACCCCAATAGTGAGTGTGAATAGTCTACACAATTCAATAGTGAGTGTGAATAGTCTACACCCCAATAGTGAGTGTGAATAGTCTACACCCCAATAGTGAGTGTGAATAGTCTACAACCCAATAGTGAGTGTGAATAATCTACACCCCAATAGTGAGTGTGAATAGTCTACACCCCAATAGTGAGTGTGAATAGTTTACACTCCCAATAGTGAATGTGAATAGTCTACACCCCCAATAGTGAGTGTGAATAGTCTACACCCCCAATAGTGAGTGTGAATAGTCTGCACCCCCAATAGTGAGTGTGAATAGTCTACACCCCAATAGTGAGTGTGAATAGTCTGCACCCCAATAGTGAGCATAAATAGTCTGCACCCCAATAGTGAGTGTGAATAGTCTATACCCCAATAGTGAGTGTGAATAGTCTTTAACTCAATAGTGAGTGTGAATAATCTGCACCACAATAGTGAGTGTGAATAGTCTGTACCCCAATAGTGAATGTAAATTGTCTACACCCCAATAGTGAGTGTGAACAGTCTGCACCTCAATAGTGTATGTGAAAAGTGTACACCCAATAGTGAGTGTGAATAGTCTGCACCCCAATATGGAGTGTGAATAGTCTACACCCCAATAGTGAGTGTGAATATTCTACACCCCAATAGTGAGTGTGAATAGTCTACACCCCAATAGTGAGTGTGAATAGTCTACAATCCAATAGTGAGTGTGAATAGTCTACACCCCAATAGTGAGAGTGAATAGTCTACACCCCAATAGTGAGTGTGAATAGTCTACACCCCAATAGTGAGTGTGAATAGTCTACACCCCAATAGTGAGTGTGAATAGTCTACACCTCAATAGTGAGTGTGCATAGTCTGCACCCCAATAGTGAGTGTGAATAGTCTACACCCCAATAGTGAGTGTGAAAAGTCTGCACCCCAATAGTGAGTGTGAATAGTCTACACCCCAATAGTAAGTGTGAATAGTCTGCACCCCAATAGTGAGTGTGAATAGTCTACACAATTCAATAGTGAGTGTGAATAGTCTACACCCCAATAGTGAGTGTGAATAGTCTACACCCCAATAGTGAGTGTGAATAGTCTACACCCCAATAGTGAGTGTGAATAGTCTACACCCAATAGTGAGTGTGAATAGTCTACACCCCAATAGTGAGTGTGCATAGTCTGCACCCCAATAGTGAGTGTGAATAGTCTGCACCCCAATAGTGAGTATGAATAGTCTGCACCCCAATAGTGAGTGTGAATAGTCTAAACCTCAATAGTGAGTTTGAATAGTCTGCACCCCATTAGTGAGTGTGAATACTCTACACCCCCAATAGTGAGTGTGAATAGTCTACACCCCCAATAGTGAGTGTGAATAGTCTACACCCCCAATAGTGAGTGTGAATAGTCTACACCCCCAATAGTGAGTGTGAATAGTCTGCACCCCCAATAGTAAGTGTGAATAGTCTACACTCCAATAGTGAGTGTGAATAGTCTACACCCCAATAGTGAGTGTGAATAGTCTACACCCCAATAGTGAGTGTGAATAGTCTACACCCCAATAGTGAGTGTGAATAGTCTACACCCCAATAGTGAGTGTGAATAGTCTACACCCCAATAGTGAGTGTGCATAGTCTGCACCCCAATAGTGAGTGTGAATAGTCTGCACCCCAATAGTGAGTATGAAAAGTTTACACCCCAATAGTGAGTGTGAATATTCGACACCTCAATAGTGAGTGTGAATAATGTGCACAGCATTAGTGAGTGTGAATACTCTACACCCCCAATAGTGAGTGTGAACAGTCTATACCCTTAATAGTGCGTGTGAATAGTCTACACCACCAATAGTGAGTGTGAGTAGTCTACACCCCCAATAGTGAGTGTGAATAGTCTGCACCCCCAATAAAGAGTGTGAATAGTCTACACCCCAATAGTGAGTGTGAATAGTCTGCACCCCAATAGTGAATGTGAATAGTCTACACCCCAATAGTGAGTGTGAATAGTCTACACCCCAATAGTGAGTACGAATAGTCTGCACCCCAATAGTGAATGTGAATAGTCTGCACCCCAATAGTGAGTGTGAATAGTTTGCACCCCAATAGTGAGTATAAATAGTCTGCACCCCAATAGTGAGTGTGAATAGTCTGCACCCCAATAGTGAGTGTGAATAGTCTGCACCCCAATAGTGAATGTGAATAGTCTGCATCCCAATAGTGAGTGTGAATAGTCTACACCCCAATAGTGAGTACGAATAGTCTGCACCCCAATAGTGAGTGTGAATAGTCTGCACCTCAATAGTGAGTATAAATAGTCTGCACCCCAATAGTGAGTATAAATAGTCTGCACCCCAATAGTGAGTGGGAATAGTCTACACCCCAAAAGTGAGTATGAATAGTCTGCACCCCAATAGTGAGTGTGAATAGTCTATACCCCAATAGTGAGTATGAATAGTCTGCACCCCAATAGTGAGTGTGAATAGTCTACACCCCAATAGTGAGTATGAATAGTCTGCACCCCAATAGTGAGTGTGAATAGTCTACACCCCAATAGTGAGTATGAATAGTCTGCACCCCAATAGTGAGTGTGAATAGTCTACACCCCAATTGTGAGTATGAATAGTCTGCACCCCAATAGGGAGTTTGAATAGTCTGCACCCCAATAGTAAGTATAATAGTCTGCACGTCAACAGTGAGTATAAATAGTCTGCACCCCAATAGTGAGTATAAATAGTCTGCACCCCAATAGTGAGTGTGAATAGTCTGCACGTCAACAGTGAGAGTGAATAGTCTGCACCCCAATAGTGAGTGTGAATAGTCTGCACGTCAACAGTGAGTATAAATAGTCTGCACCCCAATAGTGAGTGTGAATAGTCTGCACCCCAATAGTGAGTGTGAATAGTCTGCACCCCAATAGTGAATGTGAATTGTCTGCACCCCAATAGTGAGTGTGAATAGTTTACACCCCAATAGTGAGTATGAATAGTCTGCACCCCAATATTGAGTGTGAATAGTCTACACCCTAATAGTGAGTATAAATAGTCTGCACCCCAATAGTGAGTGTGAATAGTCTGCACCCCAATAGTGAGTGTGAATAGTCTACACCCCAAAAGTGAGTGTGAATAGTCTGCACCCCAATAGTGAGTGTGAATAGTCTGCACCCCAATAGTGAGAGTGAATAGTCTACACCCCAATAGTGAGTATAAATAGTCTGCACCCCAATAGTGATTGTGAATAGTCTGCACCCCAATAGTGAGTGTGAATAGTCTACACCCCAATAGTGAGTATAAATAGTCTACACCCCAATAGTGAGTGTTAATAGTCTACACCCCCATAGTGAGTATAAATAGTCTACACCCCAATAGTGAGAGTGAATAGTCTGCACCCCAATAGTGAGTGTGAATAGTTTGTACCCCAATAGTGAGAGTGAATAGTCTGCACCCCAATAGTGAGTGTGAATAGTTTGTACCCCAATAGTGAGTGTAAATAGTCTGCACCCCAATAGTGAGTGTAAATAGTCTGCACCCCAATAGTGAGTGTAAATAGTCTGCACCCCAATAGTGAGTGTAAATAATCTGCACGTCAACAGTGAGTATAAATAGTCTGCACCCCAATAGTGAGTGTAACTAGTCTACACCCCAATAATGAAGGTAAATAGTCTGCCCCCAATAGTGAGTGTGAATAGTCTGCACCCCAATAGTGAGTGAATAGTCTACACCCCAATGGTGAGAGTGAATAGTCTACACCCTAATAGTGAGAGTGAATAGTCTGCACCCCAATAGTGAGAGTGAATAGTCTACACCCCAATAGTGAGTATAAATAGTCTACACCCCAATAGTGAGTGTGAATAGTCTACACCCCAATAGTGAGAGTGAATAGTCTGCACCCCAATAGTGAGTGTGAATAGTTTGTACCCCAATAGTGAGAGTAGATAGTCTGCACCCCAATAGTGAGTGTGAATAGTTTGTACCCCAATAGTGAGTGTGAATAGTCTGCACCCCAATAGTGAGTGTAAATAGTCTGCACCCCAATAGTGAGTGTAAATAGTCTGCACCCCAAGAGTGAGTATAAATAATTTGCACGTCAACAGTGAGTATAAATAGTCTGCACCCCAATAGTGAGTATAAATAGTCTGAACCCCAATAGTGAGTGTAAATAGTCTACACCCCAATAATGAGTGTAAATAGTCTGCCCCCAATAGTGAGTGTGAATAGTCTGCACCCCAATAGTGAGTGAATAGTCTACACCCCAATAGTGAGAGTGAAGAGTCTACACCCTAATAGTGAGAGTGAATAGTCTGCACCCCAATAGTGAGTGTGAATAATCTGTACCCCAATAGTGAGTGTGAATAGTCTGCACCCCAATAGTGAGAGTGAATAGTCTACACCCTAATAGTGAGAGTGAATAGTCTGCACCCCAATAGTGAGTGTGAATAATCTGCACCCCAACAGTGAGTGTGAATAGTCTGCACCCCAATTGTGAGAGTGAATAGTCTGCACCCCAATAGTGAGAGTGAATAGTCTGCACCCCAATAGTGAGAGTGAATAGTCTAAACCCCAATAGTGAGTGTGAATAGTCTAAACCCCAATAGTGAGTATAAATAGTCTGCACCCGAATAGTGAGTGTGAATAGTCTAAACCCCAATAGTGAGTGTGAATAGTCTACACCCCAATAGTGAGTATGAATAGTCTGCACTCCAATAGTGAGTGTGAATAGTCTGCACCCCAATAGTGAGTGTTAATAGTCTACACCCCAATATTGAGTATAAATAGTCTACACCCCAATAGTGAGTGTGAATAGTCTACACCCCAATAGTGAGTGTGAATAGTCTGCACCCCAATAGTGAGCGTAAATAGTCTGCACCCAAATAGTGAGTGTGAATAGTCTATACCCCAATAGTGAGTGTGAATAGTCTATAACTCAATAGTGAGTGTGAATAATCTGCACCACAATAGTGAGTGTGAATAGTCTGCACCCCAATAGTGAATGTAAATTGTCTACACCCCAATAGTGAGTGTGAACAGTCTGCACCTCAATAGTGAGTGTGAATAGTCTACACCCCAATAGTGAGTGTGAACAGTCTACACAATTCAATAGTGAGTGTGAATAGTCTACACCCCAATAGTGAGTGTGAATAGTCTACACCCCAATAGTGAGTGTGAATAGTCTACAACCCAATAGTGAGTGTGAATAGTCTACACCCCAATAGTGAGTGTGAATAATGTACACCCCAATAGTGAGTGTGAATAGTCTACACTCCCAATAGTGAGTGTGAATAGTCTACACCCCCAACAGTGAGTGTGAATAGTCTACACCCCCAATAGTGAGTGTGAATAGTCTGCACCCCAATAGTGAGTGTGAATAGTCTACACCCCAATAGTGAGTGTGAATAGTCTACACCCCAATAGTGAGTGTGAATAGTCTACACCTCAATAGTGAGTGTGAATAGTCTACACCCCAATAGTGAGTGTGAATAGTCTACACCCCAATAGTGAGTGTGCATAGTCTGCACCCCAATAGTGATTGTGAATAGTCTGCACCCCAATAGTGAGTGTGAAAAGTCTACACCCCAATAGTGAGTGTGAATAGTCTACACCTCAATAGTGAGTGTGAATAATCTGCACCCCATTAGTGAGTGTGAATACTCTACACCCCCAATAGTGAGTGTGAACAGTCTACACCCTTAATAGTGCGTGTGAATAGTCTACACCCCCAATAGTGAGTGTGAATAGTCTACACCCCCAATAGTGAGTTTGAATAGTCTGCACCCCCAATAGTGAGTGAGAATAGTCTACACCCCAATAGTGAGTGTGAATAGTCTGCACCCCAATAGTGAGTGTGAATAGTGTACACCCCAATAGTGAGTGTGAATAGTCTACACCCCAATAGTGAGTTTGAATAGTCTACCCCACAATAGTGAGTGTAAATAGTCTACACCCCAATAGTGAGTGTGCATAGTCTGCACCCCAATAGTGAGTGTGAATAGTCTGCACCCCAATAGTGAGTATGAATAGTCTGCACCCCAATAGTGAGTGTGAATAGTCTACACCTCAATAGTGAGTGTGAATAGTCTGCACCCCCAATAGTGAGTGTGAATAGTCTACACCCCAATAGTGAGTGTGAATAGTCTACACCCCAATAGTGAGTGTGAATAGTCTACACCCCAATAGTGAGTGTGAATAGTCTACACCCCAATAGTGAGTGTGAATAGTCTACACCCCAATAGTGAGTGTGAATAGTCTACACCCCAATAGTAAGTGTGCATAGTCTGCACCCCAATAGTGAGTGTGAATAGTCTGCACCCCAATAGTGAGTATGAAAAGTCTACACCCCAATAGTGAGTGTGAATAGTCTACACCTCAATAGTGAGTGTGAATAATCTGCACCCCATTAGTGAGTGTGAATACTCTACACCCCCAATAGTGAGTGTGAACAGTCTACACCCTTAATAGTGAGTGTGAATAGTCTACACCCCCAATAGTGAGTGTGAATAGTCTACACCCCCAATAGTGAGTGTGAATAGTCTGCACCCCCAATAGTGAGTGTGAATAGTCTACACCCCAATAGTGAGTGTGAATAGTCTGCACCCCAATAGTGAGTGTGAATAGTCTACACCCCGATAGTGAGTGTAAATAGTCTACACCTCAATAGTGAGTGTGAATAGTCTACATCCCAATAGTGAGTGTGAATAGTCTGCACCCCAATAGTGAGTGTGAATAGTCTACACCCCAATAGTGAGTGTGAATAGTCTACACCCCAATAGTGAGTGTGAATAGTCTACACTCCAATAGTGAGTGTGAATAGTCTACACCTCAATAGTGAGGGTGAATAGTCTCAACCCCAATAGTGAGTGTGAATAGTCTGCACTCCAATAGTGAGTGTAAATAGCCTACACCCCAATAGTGAGTGTGAAAAGTCTGCACCCCAATAGAGAGTGTGAATAGTCTATACCTCAATAGTGAGTGTGAATAATCTGCACCACAACAGTGAGTGTGAATAGTCTGCACCCCAATAGTGAGTGTAAATAGTCTACACCCCAATAGTGAAAGTGAATAGTCTGCACCTCAATAGTGAGTGTGAATAGTCTGCCCCCCATAAGTGAGTGTGAATAGTCTGCACCCCAATAGTGAGTGTGAATAGTCTACACCCCAATAGTAAGTGTGAATAGTCTGCACCCCAATAGTGAGTGTGAATAGTCTACACAATTCAATAGTGAGTGCGAATAGTCTACACCCCAATAGTGAGTGTGAATAGTCTACACCCCAATAGTGAGTGTGATTAGTCTACACCCCAATAGTGAGTGTGCATAGTCTGCACCCCAATAGTGAGTGTGAATAGTCTGCACCCCAATAGTGAGTATGAATAGTCTACACCCCAATAGTGAGTGTGAATAGTCTACACCTCAATAGTGAGTTTGAATAGTCTGCATCCCATTAGTGAGTGAATACTCTACACACTCAATAGTAAGTGTGAATAGTCGGCACCCCTATAGTGAGTGAGAATAGTCTGCACCCCAATAGTGAGTGAGAATAGTGTACATCCCAATAGTGAGTGTGAATAGTCTACACCCCAATAGTGAGTGTGAATAGTCTACACCCCAATAGTGAGTGTGAATAGTCTACACCCCAATAGTGAGTGTGAATGATCTGCATCCCCAATAGTGAGTGTGAATAATCTGCATCCCCAATAGTGAGTGTGAAGTCTACACCCCAATAGTGAGTGTGAATAGTCTACACCCCAATAGTGAGTGTGAATAGTCTACACCCCAATAGTGAGTGTGAAAAGTCTACACCCCAATAGTGAGTGTGAATAATCTGCATCCCCAATAGTGAGTGTGAATAGTCTACACCCCAATAGTGAGTGTGAATAGTCTACACCCCAATAGTGAGTGTTAATAGTCTACACCCCCAATAGTGAGTGTGAATAGTCTACACCCCAATAGTGAGTGTGAATAATCTGCATCCCCAATAGTGAGTGAGAATAGTCTACACCCCAATAGTGAGTGTGAATAGTCTACACCCCAATAGTGAGTGTGAATAGTCTGCACCACAATAGTGAGTGTGAATAGTCTACACCCCAATAGTGAGTGTGAATAGTCTACACCCCAATAGTGAGTGTGAATAGTCTGCACCCCAATAGTGAGTATAATAGTCTACACCCCAATAGTGAGTGTAAATAGTCTACACCTAAATAGTGAGTTTGAATAGTCTGCACCCCAATAGTGAGTGTGAATAGTTTGTACACCAATAGTGAGTGTGAATAGTCTGCACCCCAATAGTGAGTGTGAATAGTCTGCACCTCAATAGTGAGTGTAAATAGTCTACACCCTAATAGTGAGTGTGAATAGTCTGCACCTCAATAGTGAGTGTGAATAGTCTGCACCCCAATAGTGAGTGTAAATAGTCTGCACCCCAATAGTGAGTGTAAATAGTCTAAACCCCAATGGTGAGTGTGAATAGTCTATACCTCAATAGTGTGTGAATAGTCTTCACCCCAATAGTGAGTGTGAATAGTCTATACCACAATAGTGAGTGTGAATAATCTATACCTCAATAGTGAGTGTGAATAATCTGCACCACAATAGTGAGTGTGAATAGTCTCCATCCCAATAGTGAGTGTAAATAGTCTGCACCCCAATAGTGAGTGCAAATAGTCTACACCCCAATGGTGAGTGTGAATAGTCTTCACCCCAATAGTGAGTGTGAATAGTCTACACCCCAATAGTAAGTATAAATAGTCTACACCCCAATAGTGAGTGTGAATAGTCTACACAATTCAATAGTGAGTGTGAATAGTCTACAACCCAATAGTGAGTGTGAATAGTCTACACCCCAATAGTGAGTGTGAATAGTCTACACCCCAATAGTGAGTGTGAATAGTCTACACCCCAATAGTGAGTGTGAATAGTCTACACCCCAATAGTGAGTGTGAATAGTCTACACCCCAATAGTGAGTGTGAATAGTCTACACCCCAATAGTGAGTGTGCATAGTCTGCACCCCAATAGTGAGTATGAATAGTCTGCACCCCAATAGTGAGTGTGAATAGTCTACACCTCCAATAGTGAGTGTGAATAGTCTGCACTCCAATAGTGAGTGTGAATAGTCTACACCCCCAATAGTGAGTGTGAATAGTCTATACCCCCAATAGTGAGTGTGAATAGTCTGCATCCCCAATAGTGAGTGTGAATAGTCTACACCCCAATAGTGAGTGTGAATAGTCTACACCCCAATAGTGAGTGTGAATAGTGTACACCCCAATAGTGAGTGTGAATAGTCTGCACCCCAATAGTGAGTGTGAATAGTCTACACCCCAATAGTGAGTGTGAATAGTCTACACCCCAATAGTGAGTGTGAATAGTGTACACCCCAATAGTGAGTGTGAATAGTCTTCACCCCAATAGTGAGTGTGAATAGTCTGCACCCCAATAGTGAGTATAATAGTCTACATCCCAATAGTGAGTGTGAATAGTCTACACCTCAATAGTGAGTTTGAATAGTCTGCACCCCAATAGTGAGTGTGAATAGTTTGTACCCCAATAGTGAGTGTGAATAGTCTACACCCCAATAGTGAGTGTGAATAGTTTGCACCCCAATAGTGAGTGTGAATAGTCTACACCCCCAATAGTGAGTGTGAATAGTCTATACCCCCAATAGTGAGTGTGAATAGTCTGCATCCCCAATAGTGAGTGTGAATAGCCTGCACCCCAATAGTGAGTATGAATAGTCTACACCCCCAATAGTGAGTGTGAATAGTCTATACCCCCAATAGTGAGTGTGAATAGTCTGCACCCCATTAGTGAGTGTGAATACTCTACACCCCCAATAGTGAGTGTGAATAGTCCACACACCCCAATAGTGAGTGTGAATAGTCTGTACCCCAATAGTGAGTGTGAATAGTCTACACCCCCAATAGTGAGTGTGAATAGTCTACACCCCAATAGTGAGTGTGAATAGTCTGCACCCCAATAGTGAGTATAATAGTCTACATCCCAATAGTGAGTGTGAATAGTCTACACCCCAATAGTGAGTGTGAATAGTCTACACCCCAATAGTGAGTGTGAATAGTCTGCACCCCAATAGTGAGTGTGAATAGTCTACACCCCAATAGTGAGTGTGAATAGTCTACACCTCAATAGTGAGTGTGAATAGTCTACACCCCAATAGTGAGTGTGAATAGTCTACACCCCAATAGTGAGTGTGAATAGTCTACACCCCAATAGTAAGTGTGCATAGTCTGCACCCCAATAGTGAGTGTGAATAGTCTGCACCCCAATAGTGAGTATGAAAAGTCTACACCCCAATAGTGAGTGAGAATAGTCTACACCTCAATAGTGAGTGTGAATAATCTGCACCCCATTAGTGAGTGTGAATACTCTACACCCCCAATAGTGAGTGTGAACAGTCTACACCCGTAATAGTGAGTGTGAATAGTCTACACCCCCAATAGTGAGTGTGAATAGTCTACACCCCCAATAGTGAGTGTGAATAGTCTGCACCCCCAATAGTGAGTGTGAATAGTCTACACCCCAATAGTGAGTGTAAATAGTCTGCACCCCAATAGTGAGTGTGAATAGTCTACACCCCGATAGTGAGTGTAAATAGTCTACACCTCAATAGTGAGTGTGAATAGTCTACACCCCAATAGTGAGTGTGAATAGTCTACACCTCAATAGTGAGTGTGAATAGTCTACACCCCAATAGTGAGTGTGAATAGTCTGCACCCCAATAGTGAGTGTGAATAGTCTACACCCCAATAGTGAGTGTGAATAGTCTACACCCCAATAGTGAGTGTGAATAGTCTACACTCCAATAGTGAGTGTGAATAGTCTACACCTCAATAGTGAGGGTGAATAGTCTCAACCCCAATAGTGAGTGTGAATAGTCTGCACCCCAATAGTGAGTGTAAATAGCCTACACCCCAATAGTGAGTGTGAATATTCTGCACCCCAATAGTGAGTGTGAATAGTCTATACCTCAATAGTGAGTGTGAATAATCTGCACCACAACAGTGAGTGTGAATAGTCTGCACTCCAATAGTGAGTGTAAATAGTCTACACCCCAATAGTGAAAGTGAATAGTCTGCACCTCAATAGTGAGTGTGAATAGTCTGCCCCCCATAAGTGAGTGTGAATAGTCTGCACCCCAATAGTGAGTGTGAATAGTCTACACCCCAATAGTTAGTGTGAATAGTCTGCACCCCAATAGTGAGTGTGAATAGTCTACACAATTCAATAGTGAGTGCGAATAGTCTACACCCCAATAGTGAGTGTGAATAGTCTACACCCCAATAGTGAGTGTGATTAGTCTACACCCCAATAGTGAGTGTGCATAGTCTGCACCCCAATAGTGAGTGTGAATAGTCTGCACCCCAATAGTGAGTTTGAATAGTCTACACCCCAATAGTGAGTGTGAATAGTCTACAACTCAATAGTGAGTTTGAATAGTCTGCATCCCATTATTGAGTGAATACTCTACACACTCAATAGTAAGTGTGAATAGTCGGCACCCCAATAGTGAGTGAGAATAGTCTGCACCCCAATAGTGAGTGAGAATAGTGTACACCCCAATAGTGAGTGTGAATAGTCTACACCCCAATAGTGAGTGTGAATAGTCTACACCCCAATAGTGAGTGTGAATAGTCTACACCCCAATAGTGAGTGTGAATAATCTGCATCCCCAATAGTGAGTGTGAATAATCTGCATCCCCAATAGTGAGTGTGAATAGTCTACACCCCAATAGTGAGTGTGAATAGTCTACACCCCCAATAGTGAGTGTGAATAGTCTACACCCCAATAGTGAGTGTGAATAGTCTACACCCCAATAGTGAGTGTGAATAATCTGCATCCCCAATAGTGAGTGTGAATAGTCTACACCCCAATAGTGAGTGTGAATAGTCTACACCCCAATAGTGAGTGTTAATAGTCTACACCCCCAATAGTGAGTGTGAATAGTCTACACCCCAATAGTGAGTGTGAATAATCTGCATCCCCAATAGTGAGTGAGAATAGTCTACACCCCAATAGTGAGTGTGAATAGTCTACACCCCAATAGTGAGTGTGAATAGTCTGCACCACAATAGTGAGTGTGAATAGTCTACACCCCAATAGTGAGTGTGAATAGTCTACACCCCAATAGTGAGTGTGAATAGTCTGCACCCCAATAGTGAGTATAATAGTCTACACCCCAATAGTGAGTGTGAATAGTCTACACCTCAATAGTGAGTTTGAATAGTCTGCACCCCAATAGTGAGTGTGAATAGTTTGTACACCAATAGTGAGTGTGAATAGTCTGCACCCCAATAGTGAGTGTGAATAGTCTGCACCCCAATAGTGAGTGTAAATAGTCTACACCCTAATAGTGAGTGTGAATAGTCTGCACCTCAATAGTGAGTGTGAATAGTCTGCACCCCAATAGTGAGTGTAAATAGTCTGCACCCCAATAGTGAGTGTAAATAGTCTACACCCCAATGGTGAGTGTGAATAGTCTATACCCCAATAGTGTGTGAATAGTCTTCACCCCAATAGTGAGTGTGAATAGTCTATACCACAATAGTGAGTGTGAATAATCTATACCTCAATAGTGAGTGTGAATAATCTGCACCACAATAGTGAGTGTGAATAGTCTACACCCCAATAGTGAGTGTAAATAGTCTACACCCCAATAGTGAGTGTGAATAGTCTGCATATCAATAGTGAGTGTGAATAGTCTGCACCCCAATAGTGAGTGTGAATAGTCTGCACACCAATAGTGAGTGTAAATAGTCTGCATCCCAATAGTGAGTGTAAATAGTCTGCACCCCAATAGTGAGTGCAAATAGTCTACACCCCAATGGTGAGTGTGAATAGTCTTCACCCCAATAGTGAGTGTGAATAGTCTACACCCCAATAGTAAGTATAAATAGTCTACACCCCAATAGTGAGTGTGAATAGTCTACACAATTCAATAGTGAGTGTGAATAGTCTACACCCCAATAGTGAGTGTGAATAGTCTACACCCCAATAGTGAGTGTGAATAGTCTACACCCCAATAGTGAGTGTGAATAGTCTACACCCCAATAGTGAGTGTGAATAGTCTACACCCCAATAGTGAGTGTGAATAGTCTACACCCCAATAGTGAGTGTGAATAGTCTACACCCCAATAGTGAGTGTGCATAGTCTGCACCCCAATAGTGAGTATGAATAGTCTGCACCCCTATAGTGAGTGTGAATAGTCTGCACTCCAATAGTGAGTGTGAATAGTCTACACCCCCAATAGTGAGTGTGAATAGTCTATACCCCCAATAGTGAGTGTGAATAGTCTGCATCCCCAATAGTGAGTGTGAATAGTCTACATCCCAATAGTGAGTGTGAATAGTCTACACCCCAATAGTGAGTGTGAATAGTGTACACCCCAATAGTGAGTGTGAATAGTCTGCACCCCAATAGTGAGTGTCAATAGTCTACACCCCAATAGTGAGTGTGAATAGTCTACACCCCAATAGTGAGTGTGAATAGTGTACACCCCAATAGTGAGTGTGAATAGTCTACACCCCAATAGTGAGTGTGAATAGTCTGCACCCCAATAGTGAGTATAATAGTCTACATCCCAATAGTTAGTGTGAATAGTCTACACCTCAATAGTGAGTTTGAATAGTCTGCACCCCAATAGTGAGTGTGAATAGTTTGTACCCCAATAGTGAGTGTGAATAGTCTACACCCCAATAGTGAGTGTGAATAGTCTGCACCCCAATAGTGAGTGTGAATAGTCTACACCCCCAATAGTGAGTGTGAATAGTCTATACCCCCAATAGTGAGTGTGAATAGTCTGCATCCCCAATAGTGAGTGTGAATAGCCTGCACCCCAATAGTGAGTGTGAATAGTCTACACCCCCAATAGTGAGTGTGAATAGTCTACACCCCAATAGTGAGTGTGAATAGTCTACACCCCAATAGTGAGTGTGAATAGTCTACACCCCAATAGTGAGTGTGCATAGTCTGCACCCCAATAGTGAGTATGAATAGTCTGCACTCCAATAGTGAGTGTGAAAAGTCTACACCTCCAATAGTGAGTGTGAATAGTCTGCACTCCAATAGTGAGTGTGAATAGTCTACACCCCCAATAGTGAGTGTGAATAGTCTATACCCCCAATAGTGAGTGTGAATAGTCTGCATCCCCAATAGTGAGTGTGAATAGTCTACACCCCAATAGTGAGTTTAAATAGTCTGCACCCCAATATTGAGTGTGAATAGTTTGTACCCCAATAGTGAGTGTGAATAGTCTACACCCCAATAGTGAGTGTGAATAGTTTGCACCCCAATAGTGAGTGTGAATAGTCTACACCCCCAATAGTGAGTGTGAATAGTCTATACCCCCAATAGTGAGTGTGAATAGTCTGCATCCCCAATAGTGAGTGTGAATAGCCTGCACCACAATAGTGAGTGTGAATAGTCTACACCCCCAATAGTGAGTGTGAATAGTCTATACCCCCAATAGTGAGTGTGAATAGTCTGCACCCCATTAGTGAGTGTGAATACTCTACACCCCCAATAGTGATTGTGAATAGTCCACACACCCCAATAGTGAGTATGAATAGTCTGTACCCCAATAGTGAGTGTGAATAGTCTACACCCCCAATAGTGAGTGTGAATAGTCTATTCCCCCAATAGTGAGTGTGAATAATCTGCAACCCCAATAGTGAGTGTGAATAGTCTACACCCCAATAGTGAGTGTGAATAGTCTACACCCCAATAGTGAGTGTGAATAGTCTGCACCCCAATAGTGAGTGTGAATAGTCTACACCCCAACAGTGAGTGTGAATAGTCTACACCTCAATAGTGAGTGTGAATAGTCTACACCCCAATAGTGAGTGTGAATAGTCTACACCCCAATAGTGAGTGTGAATAGTCTACACCCCAATAGTAAGTGTGCATAGTCTGCACCCCAATAGTGAGTGTGAATAGTCTGCACCCCAATAGTGAGTATGAAAAGTCTACACCCCAATAGTGAGTGTGAATAGTCTACACCTCAATAGTGAGTGTGAATAATCTGCACCCCATTAGTGAGTGTGAATACTCTACACCCCCAATAGTGAGTGTGAACAGTCTACACCCTTAATAGTGAGTGTGAATAGTCTACACCCCCAATAGTGAGTGTGAATAGTCTACACCCCCAATAGTGAGTGTGAATAGTCTGCACCCCCAATAGTGAGTGTGAATAGTCTACACCCCAATAGTGAGTGTGAATAGTCTGCACCCCAATAGTGAGTGTGAATAGTCTACACCCCGATAGTGAGTGTAAATAGTCTACACCTCAATAGTGAGTGTGAATAGTCTACACCCCAATAGTGAGTGTGAATAGTCTACACCCCCAATAGTGAGTGTGAATAGTCTATACCCCCAATAGTGAGTGTGAATAGTCTGCATCCCCAATAGTGAGTGTGAATAGCCTGCACCCCAATAGTGAGTGTGAATAGTCTACACCCCCAATAGTGAGTGTGAATAGTCTACACCCCAATAGTGAGTGTGAATAGTCTACACCCCAATAGTGAGTGTGAATAGTCTACACCCCAATAGTGAGTGTGAATAGTCTACACCCCAATAGTGAGTGTGCATAGTCTGCACCTCAATAGTGAGTATGAATAGTCTGCACCCCAATAGTGAGTGTGAATAGTCTACACCTCCAATAGTGAGTGTGAATAGTCTGCACTCCAATAGTGAGTGTGAATAGTCTACACCCCCAATAGTGAGTGTGAATAGTCTATACCCCCAATAGTGAGTGTGAATAGTCTGCATCCCCAATAGTGAGTGTGAATAGTCTACACCCCAATAGCGAGTGTGAATAGTCTACACCCCAATAGTGAGTGTGAATAGTGTACACCCCAATAGTGAGTGTGAATAGTCTGCACCCCAATAGTGAGTGTGAATAGTCTACACCCCAATAGTGAGTGTGAATAGTCTACACCCCAATAGTGAGTGTGAATAGTGTACACCCCAATAGTGAGTGTGAATAGTCTACACCCCAATAGTGAGTGTGAATAGTCTGCACTCCAATAGTGAGTATAATAGTCTACATCCCAATAGTGAGTGTGAATAGTCTACACCTCAATAGTGAGTTTAAATAGTCTGCACCCCAATAGTGAGTGTGAATAGTTTGTACCCCAATAGTGAGTGTGAATAGTCTACACCCCAATAGTGAGTGTGAATAGTTTGCACCCCAATAGTGAGTGTGAATAGTCTACACCCCCAATAGTGAGTGTGAATAGTCTATACCCCCAATAGTGAGTGTGAATGGTCTGCATCCCCAATAGTGAGTGTGAATAGCCTGCACCCCAATAGTGAGTGTGAATAGTCTACACCCCCAATAGTGAGTGTGAATAGTCTATACCCCCAATAGTGAGTGTGAATAGTCTACACCCCAATAGTGAGTGTGAATACTCTACACCCCCAATAGTGAGTGTGAATAGTCCACACACCCCAATAGTGAGTGTGAATAGTCTGTACCCCAATAGTGAGTGTGAATAGTCTACACCCCCAATAGTGAGTGTGAATAGTCTATTCCCCCAATAGTGAGTGTGAATAATCTGCATCCCCAATAGTGAGTGTGAATAGTCTACACCCCAATAGTGAGTGTGAATAGTCTACACCCCAATAGTGAGTGTGAATAGTCTGCACCCCAATAGTGAGTGTGAATAAACTACACCCCAATAGTGAGTGTGAATAGTCTACACCTCAATAGTGAGTGTGAATAGTCTACACCCCAATAGTGAGTGTGAATAGTCTACACCCCAATAGTGAGTGTGAATAGTCTACACCCCAATAGTAAGTGTGCATAGTCTGCACCCCAATAGTGAGTGTGAATAGTCTGCACCCCAATAGTGAGTATGAAAAGTCTACACCCCAATAGTGAGTGTGAATAGTCTACACCTCAATAGTGAGTGTGAATAATCTGCACCCCATTAGTGAGTGTGAATACTCTACACCCCCAATAGTGAGTGTGAACAGTCTACACCCTTAATAGTGAGTGTGAATAGTCTACACCCCCAATAGTGAGTGTGAATAGTCTACACCCCCAATAGTGAGTGTGAATAGTCTGCACCCCCAATAGTGAGTGTGAATAGTCTACATCCCAATAGTGAGTGTGAATAGTCTGCACCCCAATAGTGAGTGTGAATAGTCTACACCCCGATAGTGAGTGTAAATAGTCTACACCTCAATAGTGAGTGTGAATAGTCTACACCCCAATAGTGAGTGTGAATAGTCTGCACCCCAATAGTGAGTGTGAATAGTCTACACCCCAATAGTGAGTGTGAATAGTCTACACCCCAATAGTGAGTGTGAATAGTCTACACTCCAATAGTGAGTGTGAATAGTCTACACCTCAATAGTGAGAGTGAATAGTCTCAACCCCAATAGTAAGTGTGAATAGTCTGCACCCCAATAGTGAGTGTAAATAGCCTACACCCCAATAGTGAGTGTGAATAGTCTGCACCCCAATAGTGAGTGTGAATAGTCTATACCTCAATAGTGAGTGTGAATAATCTGCACCACAACAGTGAGTGTGAATAGTCTGCACCCCAATAGTGAGTGTAAATAGTCTACACCCCAATAGTGAAAGTGAATAGTCTGCACCTCAATAGTGAGTGTGAATAGTCTGCCCCCCATAAGTGAGTGTGAATAGTCTGCACCCCAATAGTGAGTGTGAATAGTCTACACCCCAATAGTAAGTGTGAATAGTCTGCACCCCAATAGTGAGTGTGAATAGTCTACACAATTCAATAGTGAGTGCGAATAGTCTACACCCCAATAGTGAGTGTGAATAGTCTACACCCCAATAGTGAGTGTGATTAGTCTACACCCCAATAGTGAGTGTGCATAGTCTGCACCCCAATAGTGAGTGTGAATAGTCTGCACCCCAATAGTGAGTATGAATAGTCTGCACCCCAATAGTGAGTATGAATAGTCTACACCCCAATAGTGAGTGTGAATAGTCTACACCTCAATAGTGAGTTTGAATAGTCTGCATCCCATTAGTGAGTGAATACTCTACACACTCAATAGTAAGTGTGAATAGTCGGCACCCCAATAGTGAGTGAGAATAGTCTGCACCCCAATAGTGAGTGAGAATAGTGTACACCCCAATAGTGAGTGTGAATAGTCTACACCCCAATAGTGAGTGTGAATAGTCTACACCCCAATAGTGAGTGTGAATAGTCTACACCCCAATAGTGAGTGTGAATAATCTGCATCCCCAATAGTGAGTGTGAATAATCTGCATCCCCAATAGTGAGTGTGAATAGTCTACACCCCAAAAGTGAGTGTGAATAGTCTACACCCCAATAGTGAGTGTGAATAGTCTACACCCCAATAGTGAGTGTGAATAGTCTACACCCCAATAGTGAGTGTGAATAATCTGCATCACCAATAGTGAGTGTGAATAGTCTACACCCCAATAGTGAGTGTGAATAGTCTACACCCCAATAGTGAGTGTTAATAGTCTACACCCCCAATAGTGAGTGTGAATAGTCTACACCCCAATAGTGAGTGTGAATAATCTGCATCCCCAATAGTGAGTGAGAATAGTCAACACCCCAATAGTGAGTGTGAATAGTCTACACCCCAATAGTGAGTGTGAATAGTCTGCACCACAATAGTGAGTGTGAATAGTCTACACCCCAATAGTGAGTGTGAATAGTCTACACCCCAATAGTGAGTGTGAATAGTCTGCACCCCAATAGTGAGTATAATAGTCTACACCCCAATAGTGAGTGTGAATAGTCTACACCTCAATAGTGAGTTTGAATAGTCTGCACCCCAATAGTGAGTGTGAATAGTTTGTACACCAATAGTGAGTGTGAATAGTCTGCACCCCAATAGTGAGTGTGAATAGTCTGCACCCCAATAGTGAGTGTAAATAGTCTACACCCTAATAGTGAGTGTGAATAGTCTGCACCTCAATAGTGAGTGTGAATAGTCTGCACCCCAATAGTGAGTGTAAATAGTCTGCACCCCAATAGTGAGTGTAAATAGTCTACACCCCAATGGTGAGTGTGAATAGTCTATACCCCAATAGTGTGTGAATAGTCTTCACCCCAATAAAGAGTGTGAATTGTCTATACCACAATAGTGAGTGTGAATAATCTATACCTCAATAGTGAGTGTGAATAATCTGCACCACAATAGTGAGTGTGAATAGTCTACACCCCAATAGTGAGTGTAAATAGTCTACACCCCAATAGTGAGTGTGAATAGTCTGCATATCAATAGTGAGTGTGAATAGTCTGCACCCCAATAGTGAGTGTGAATAGTCTGCACCTCAATAGTGAGTGTGAATAGTCTGCATCCCAATAGTGAGTGTAAATAGTCTGCACCCATATAGTGAGTGCAAATAGTCTACACCCCAATGGTGAGTGTGAATAGTCTTCACCCCAATAGTGAGTGTGAATAGTCTACACCCCAATAGTAAGTATAAATAGTCTACACCCCAATAGTGAGTGTGAATAGTCTACACCCCAATAGTGAGTGTGAATAGTCTACACCCCAATAGTGAGTGTGAATAGTCTACACCCCAATAGTGAGTGTGAATAGTCTACACCCCAATAGTGAGTGTGAATAGTCTACACCCCAATAGTGAGTGTGAATAGTCTACACCCCAATAGTGAGTGTGAATAGTCTACACCCCAATATTAAGTGTGCATAGTCTGCAACCCCAATAGTGAGTATGAATAGTCTGCACCCCAATAGTGAGTGTGAATAGTCTACACCTCCAATAGTGAGTGTGAATAGTCTGCACTCCAATAGTGAGTGTGAATAGTCTACACCCCCAATAGTGAGTGTGAATAGTCTATACCCCCAATAGTGAGTGTGAATAGTCTGCATCCCCAATAGTGAGTGTGAATAGTCTACACCCCAATAGTGAGTGTGAATAGTCTACACCCCAATAGTGAGTGTGAATAGTGTACACCCCAATAGTGAGTTTGAATAGTCTGCACCCCAATAGTGAGTGTGAATAGTCTACACCCCAATAGTGAGTGTGAATAGTCTACACCCCAATAGTGAGTGTGAATAGTGTACACCCCAATAGTGAGTGTGAATAGTCTACACCCCAATAGTGAGTGTGAATAGTCTGCACCCCAATAGTGAGTATAATAGTCTACATCCCAATAGTGAGTGTGAATAGTCTACACCTCAATAGTGAGTTTGAATAGTCTGCACCCCAATAGTGAGTGTGAATAGTTTGTACCCCAATAGTGAGTGTGAATAGTCTACACCCCAATAGTGAGTGTGAATAGTCTGCACCCCAATAGTGAGTGTGAATAGTCTACACCCCCAATAGTGAGTGTGAATAGTTTATACCCCCAATAGTGAGTGTGAATAGTCTGCATCCCCAATAGTGAGTGTGAATAGCCTGCACCCCAATAGTGAGTGTGAATAGTCTACACCCCCAATAGTGAGTGTGAATAGTCTATGCCCCCAATAGTGAGTGTGAATAGTCTATACCCCCAATAGTGAGTGTGAATAGTCTGCACCCCATTAGTGAGTGTGAATACTCTACACCCCCAATAGTGAGTGTGAATAGTCCACACACCCCAATAGTGAGTGTGAATAGTCTGTACCCCAATAGTGAGTGTGAATAGTCTACACCCCCAATAGTGAGTGTGAATAGTCCTATTCCCCCAATAGTGAGTGTGAATAATCTGCATCCCCAATAGTGAGTGTGAATAGTCTACACCCCAATAGTGAGTGTGAATAGTCCACACCCCAATAGTGAGTGTGAATAGTCTGCACCCCAATAGTGAGTGTGAATAGTCTACACCCCCAATAGTGAGTGTGAATAGTCTATACCCCCAATAGTGAGTGTGAATAGTCTGCACCCCATTAGTGAGTGTGAATACTCTACACCCCCAATAGTGAGTGTGAATAGTCCACACACCCCAATAGTGAGTGTGAATAGTCTGTACCCCAATAGTGAGTGTGAATAGTCTACACCCCCAATAGTGAGTGTGAATAGTCTATTCCCCCAATAGTGAGTGTGAATAATCTGCATCCCCAATAGTGAGTGTGAATAGTCTACACCCCAATAGTGAGTGTGAATAGTCCACACCCCAATAGTGAGTGTGAATAGTCTGCACCCCAATAGTGAGTGTGAATAGTCTACACCCCAATAGTGAGTGTGAATAGTCTACACCTCAATAGTGAGTGTGAATAGTCTACACCCCAATAGTGAGTGTGAATAGTCTACACCCCAATAGTGAGTGTGAAAAGTCTACACCCCAATAGTGAGTGTGAATAGTCTACACCCCAATAGTGAGTGTGAATAGTCTGCACCCCAATAGTGAGTCTGAATAGTTTGTACCTCAATAGTGAGTTTGAATAGTCTGCACCCCAATAGTGAGTGTGAATAGTTTGTACCCCAATAGTGAGTGTGAATAGTCTACACCCCAATAGTGAGTGTGAATAGTCTGCACCCCAATAGTGAGTGTGAATAGTCTACACCCCCAATAGTGAGTGTGAATAGTCTATACCCCCAATAGTGAGTGTGAATAGTCTGCATCCCCAATAGTGAGTGTGAATAGCCTGCACCCCAATAGTGAGTGTGAATAGTTTGTACCCCAATAGTGAGTGTGAATAGTCTACACCCCAATAGTGAGTGTGAATAGTCTGCACCCCAATAGTGAGTGTGAATAGTCTACACCCCCAATAGTGAGTGTGAATAGTCTATACCCCCAATAATGAGTGTGAATAGTCTGCATCCCCAATAGTGAGTGTGAATAGTCTATACCCCCAATAGTGAGTGTGAATAGTCTATACCCCCAATAGTGAGTGTGAATAGTCTGCATCCCCAATAGTGAGTGTGAATAGCCTGCACCCCAATAGTGAGTGTGAATAGTCTACACCCCCAATAGTGAGTGTGAATAGTCTATACCCCCAATAGTGAGTGTGAATAGTCTGCACCCCATTAGTGAGTGTGAATACTCTACACCCCCAATAGTGAGTGTGAATAGTCCACACACCCCAATAGTGAGTGTGAATAGTCTGTACCCCAATAGTGAGTGTGAATAGTCTACACCCCCAATAGTGAGTGTGAATAGTCTATTCCCCCAATAGTGAGTGTGAATAATCTGCATCCCCAATAGTGAGTGTGAATAGTCTACACCCCAATAGTGAGTGTGAATAGTCTACACCCCAATAGTGAGTGTGAATAGTCTGCACCCCAATAGTGAGTGTGAATAGTCTACACCCCAATAGTGAGTGTGAATAGTCTACACCTCAATAGTGAGTGTTAATAGTCTACACCCCAATAGTGAGTGTGAATAGTCTACACCCCAATAGTGAGTGTGAATAGTCTACACCCCAATAGTGAGTGTGAATAGTCTACACCCCAATAGTGAGTGTGAATAGTCTGCACCCCAATAGTGAGTGTGAATAGTTTGTACCCCAATAGTGAGTGTGAATAGTCTACACCCCAATAGTGAGTGTGAATAGTCTGCACCCCAATAGTGAGTGTGAATAGTTTGTACCCCAATAGTGAGTTTGAATAGTCTGCACCCCAATAGTGAGTGTGAATAGTTTGTACCCCAATAGTGAGTGTGAATAGTCTACACCCTAATAGTGAGTGTGAATAGTCTGCACCCCAATAGTTAGTGTAAATAGTCTACACCCTTATAGTGAGTGTGAATAGTCTGCACCCCAATAGTGAGTGTAAATAGTCTGCACCCAATAGTGAGTGTAAATAGTCTGCACCCCAATAGTGAGTGTAAATAGTCTGCACCCCAATAGTGAGTGTAAATAGTCTGCACCCCAATAGTGAGTGTAAATAGTCTACACCTCAATAGTGAGTGTGAATAGTCTACACCCCAATAGTGAGTGTGAATAGTCTGCACCCCAATAGTGAGTGTAAATAGTCTGCACCCCAATATTAAGTGTAAATAGTCTGCACCCCAATAGTGAGTGTAAATAGTCTGCACCCCAATAGTGAGTGTGAATAGTCTACACCCCAATAGTGAGTGTGAATAGTCTACACCCCCAATAGTGAGTGTGAATAGTCTGCACCCCAATAGTGAGTGTGAATAGTCTACACCCCCAATAGTGAGTGTGAATAGTCTACACCCCAATAGTGAGTGTGAATAGTCTACACCCCAATAGTGAGTGTGAATAGTCTACACCCCAATAGTGAGTGTGCATAGTCTGCACCCCAATAGTGAGTATGAATAGTCTGCACCCCAATAGTGAGTGTGAATAGTCTACACCTCCAATAGTGAGTGTGAATAGTCTGCACTCCAATAGTGAGTGTGAATAGTCTACACCCCCAATAGTGAGTGTGAATAGTCTATACCCCCAATAGTGAGTGTGAATAGTCTGCATCCCCAATAGTGAGTGTGAATAGTCTACACCCCAATAGCGAGTGTGAATAGTCTACACCCCAATAGTGAGTGTGAATAGTGTACACCCCAATAGTGAGTGTGAATAGTCTGCACCCCAATAGTGAGTGTGAATAGTCTACACCCCAATAGTGAGTGTGAATAGACTACACCCCAATAGTGAGTGTGAATAGTGTACACCCCAATAGTGAGTGTGAATAGTCTACACCCCAATAGTGAGTGTGAATAGTCTGCACCCCAATAGTGAGTATAATAGTCTACATCCCAATAGTGAGTGTGAATAGTCTACACCTCAATAGTGAGTTTAAATAGTCTGCACCCCAATAGTGAGTGTGAATAGTTTGTACCCCAATAGTGAGTGTGAATAGTCTACACCCCAATAGTGAGTGTGAATAGTTTGCACCCCAATAGTGAGTGTGAATAGTCTACACCCCCAATAGTGAGTGTGAATAGTCTATACCCCCAATAGTGAGTGTGAATAGTCTGCATCCCCAATAGTGAGTGTGAATAGCCTGCACCCCAATAGTGAGTGTGAATAGTCTACACCCCCAATAGTGAGTGTGAATAGTCTATACCCCCAATAGTGAGTGTGAATAGTCTGCACCCCATTAGTGAGTGTGAATAGCCTGCACCCCAATAGTGAGTGTGAATAGTCTACACCCCCAATAGTGAGTGTGAATAGTCTATACCCCCAATAGTGAGTGTGAATAGTCTGCACCCCATTAGTGAGTGTGAATACTCTACACCCCCAATAGTGAGTGTGAATAGTTCACACACCCCAATAGTGAGTGTGAATAGTCTGTACCCCAATAGTGAGTGTGAATAGTCTACACCCCCAATAGTGAGTGTGAATAGTCTATTCCCCCAATAGTGAGTGTGAATAATCTGCATCCCCAATAGTGAGTGTGAATAGTCTACACCCCAATAGTGAGTGTGAATAGTCTACACCCCAATAGTGAGTGTGAATAGTCTGCACCCCAATAGTGAGTGTGAATAGTCTACACCCCAATAGTGAGTGTGAATAGTCTACACCTCAATAGTGAGTGTGAATAGTCTACACCCCAATAGTGAGTGTGAATAGTCTACACCCCAATAGTGAGTGTGAATAGTCTACACCCCAATAGTAAGTGTGCATAGTCTGCACCCCAATAGTGAGTGTGAATAGTCTGCACCCCAATAGTGAGTATGAAAAGTCTACACCCCAATAGTGAGTGTGAATAGTCTACACCTCAATAGTGAGTGTGAATAATCTGCACCCCATTAGTGAGTGTGAATACTCTACACCCCCAATAGTGAGTGTGAACAGTCTACACCCTTAATAGTGAGTGTGAATAGTCTACACCCCCAATAGTGAGTGTGAATAGTCTACACCCCCAATAGTGAGTGTGAATAGTCTGCACCCCCAATAGTGAGTGTGAATAGTCTACACCCCAATAGTGAGTGTGAATAGTCTGCACCCCAATAGTGAGTGTGAATAGTCTATACCCCGATAGTGAGTGTAAATAGTCTACACCTCAATAGTGAGTGTGAATAGTCTACACCCCAATAGTGAGTGTGAATAGTCTATACCCCAATAGTGTGTGAATAGTCTTCACCCCAATAGTGAGTGTGAATAGTCTATACCACAATAGTGAGTGTGAATAATCTATACCTCAATAGTGAGTGTGAATAATCTGCACCACAATAGTGAGTGTGAATAGTCTACACCCCAATAGTGAGTGTAAATAGTCTACACCCCAATAGTGAGTGTGAATAGTCTGCATATCAATAGTGAGTGTGAATAGTCTGCACCCCAATAGTGAGTGTGAATAGTCTGCACCCCAATAGTGAGTGTGAATAGTCTGCATCCCAATAGTGAGTGTAAATAGTCTGCACCCATATAGTGAGTGCAAATAGTCTACACCCCAATGGTGAGTGTGAATAGTCTTCACCCCAATAGTGAGTGTGAATAGTCTACACCCCAATAGTAAGTATAAATAGTCTACACCCCAATAGTGAGTGTGAATAGTCTACACAATTCAATAGTGAGTGTGAATAGTCTACACCCCAATAGTGAGTGTGAATAGTCTACACCCCAATAGTGAGTGTGAATAGTCTACACCCCAATAGTGAGTGTGAATAGTCTACACCCCAATAGTGAGTGTGAATAGTCTACACCCCAATAGTGAGTGTGAATAGTCTACACCCCAATAGTGAGTGTGAATAGTCTACACCCCAATAGTGAGTGTGCATAGTCTGCAACCCCAATAGTGAGTATGAATAGTCTGCACCCCAATAGTGAGTGTGAATAGTCTACACCTCCAATAGTGAGTGTGAATAGTCTGCACTCCAATAGTGAGTGTGAATAGTCTACACCCCCAATAGTGAGTGTGAATAGTCTATACCCCCAATAGTGAGTGTGAATAGTCTGCATCCCCAATAGTGAGTCTGAATAGTCTACACCCCAATAGTGAGTGTGAATAGTCTACACCCCAATAGTGAGTGTGAATAGTGTACACCCCAATAGTGAGTGTGAATAGTTTGCACCCCAATAGTGAGTGTGAATAGTCTACACCCCAATAGTGAGTGTGAATAGTCTACACCCCAATAGTGAGTGTGAATAGTGTACACCCCAATAGTGAGTGTGAATAGTCTACACCCCAATAGTGAGTGTGAATAGTCTGCACCCCAATAGTGAGTATAATAGTCTACATCCCAATAGTGAGTGTGAATAGTCTACACCTCAATAGTGAGTTTGAATAGTCTGCACCCCAATAGTGAGTGTGAATAGTTTGTACCCCAATAGTGAGTGTGAATAGTCTACACCCCAATAGTGAGTGTGAATAGTCTGCACCCCAATAGTGAGTGTGAATAGTCTACACCCCCAATAGTGAGTGTGAATAGTTTATACCCCCAATAGTGAGTGTGAATAGTCTGCATCCCCAATAGTGAGTGTGAATAGCCTGCACCCCAATAGTGAGTGTGAATAGTCTACACCCCCAATAGTGAGTGTGAATAGTCTATGCCCCCAATAGTGAGTGTGAATAGTCTATACCCCCAATAGTGAGTGTGAATAGTCTGCACCCCATTAGTGAGTGTGAATACTCTACACCCCCAATAGTGAGTGTGAATAGTCCACACACCCCAATAGTGAGTGTGAATAGTCTGTACCCCAATAGTGAGTGTGAATAGTCTACACCCCCAATAGTGAGTGTGAATAGTCTATTCCCCCAATAGTGAGTGTGAATAATCTGCATCCCCAATAGTGAGTGTGAATAGTCTACACCCCAATAGTGAGTGTGAATAGTCCACACCCCAATAGTGAGTGTGAATAGTCTGCACCCCAATAGTGAGTGTGAATAGTCTACACCCCCAATAGTGAGTGTGAATAGTCTATACCCCCAATAGTGAGTGTGAATAGTCTGCACCCCATTAGTGAGTGTGAATACTCTACACCCCCAATAGTGAGTGTGAATAGTCCACACACCCCAATAGTGAGTGTGAATAGTCTGTACCCCAATAGTGAGTGTGAATAGTCTACACCCCCAATAGTGAGTGTGAATAGTCTATTCCCCCAATAGTGAGTGTGAATAATCTGCATCCCCAATAGTGAGTGTGAATAGTCTACACCCCAATAGTGAGTGTGAATAGTCCACACCCCAATAGTGAGTGTGAATAGTCTGCACCCCAATAGTGAGTGTGAATAGTCTACACCCCAATAGTGAGTGTGAATAGTCTACACCTCAATAGTGAGTGTGAATAGTCTACACCCCAATAGTGAGTGTGAATAGTCTACACCCCAATAGTGAGTGTGAATAGTCTACACCCCAATAGTGAGTGTGAATAGTCTACACCCCAATAGTGAGTGTGAATAGTCTACACCCCAATAGTGAGTGTGAATAGTCTGCACCCCAATAGTGAGTCTGAATAGTTTGTACCTCAATAGTGAGTTTGAATAGTCTGCACCCCAATAGTGAGTGTGAATAGTTTGTACCCCAATAGTGAGTGTGAATAGTCTACACCCCAATAGTGAGTGTGAATAGTCTGCACCCCAATAGTGAGTGTGAATAGTCTACACCCCCAATAGTGAGTGTGAATAGTCTATACCCCCAATAGTGAGTGTGAATAGTCTGCATCCCCAATAGTGAGTGTGAATAGCCTGCACCCCAATAGTGAGTGTGAATAGTTTGTACCCCAATAGTGAGTGTGAATAGTCTACACCCCAATAGTGAGTGTGAATATTCTGCACCCCAATAGTGAGTGTGAATAGTCTACACCCCCAATAGTGAGTGTGAATAGTCTATACCCCCAATAATGAGTGTGAATAGTCTGCATCCCCAATAGTGAGTGTGAATAGCCTGCACCCCAATAGTGAGTGTGAATAGTCTACACCCCCAATAGTGGTGTGAATAGTCTATACCCCCAATAGTGAGTGTGAATAGTCTGCATCCCCAATAGTGAGTGTGAATAGCCTGCACCCCAATAGTGAGTGTGAATAGTCTACACCCCCAATAGTGAGTGTGAATAGTCTATACCCCCAATAGTGAGTGTGAATAGTCTGCACCCCATTAGTGAGTGTGAATACTCTACACCCCCAATAGTGAGTGTGAATAGTCCACACACCCCAATAGTGAGTGTGAATAGTCTGTACCCCAATAGTGAGTGTGAATAGTCTACACCCCCAATAGTGAGTGTGAATAGTCTATTCCCCCAATAGTGAGTGTGAATAATCTGCATCCCCAAAAGTGAGTGTGAATAGTCTACACCCCAATAGTGAGTGTGAATAGTCTACACCCCAATAGTGAGTGTGAATAGTCTGCACCCCAATAGTGAGTGTGAATAGTCTACACCCCAATAGTGAGTGTGAATAGTCTACACCTCAATAGTGAGTGTGAATAGTCTACACCCCAATAGTGAGTGTGAATAGTCTACACCCCAATAGTGAGTGTGAATAGTCTACACCCCAATAGTGAGTGTGAATAGTCTACACCCCAATAGTGAGTGTGAATAGTCTGCACCCCAATAGTGAGTGTGAATAGTTTGTACCCCAATAGTGAGTGTGAATAGTCTACACCCCAATAGTGAGTGTGAATAGTCTGCACCCCAATAGTGAGTGTGAATAGTTTGTACCCCAATAGTGAGTTTGAATAGTCTGCACCCCAATAGTGAGTGTGAATAGTTTGTACCCCAATAGTGAGTGTGAATAGTCTACACCCTAATAGTGAGTGTGAATAGTCTGCACCCCAATAGTTAGTGTAAATAGTCTACACCCTTATAGTGAGTGTGAATAGTCTGCACCCCAATAGTGAGTGTAAATAGTCTGCACCCAATAGTGAGTGTAAATAGTCTGCACCCCAATAGTGAGTGTAAATAGTCTGCACCCCAATAGTGTGTGTAAATAGTCTGCACCCCAATAGTGAGTGTAAATAGTCTACACCTCAATAGTGAGTGTGAATAGTCTACACCCCAATAGTGAGTGTGAATAGTCTGCACCCCAATAGTGAGTGTAAATAGTCTGCACCCCAATATTAAGTGTAAATAGTCTGCACCCCAATAGTGAGTGTAAATAGTCTGCACCCCAATAGTGAGTGTGAATAGTCTACACCCCAATAGTGAGTGTGAATAGTCTACACCCCCAATAGTGAGTGTGAATAGTCTGCACCCCAATAGTGAGTGTGAATAGTCTACACCCCCAATAGTGAGTGTGAATAGTCTATACCCCCAATAGTGAGTGTGAATAGTCTGCATCCCCAATAGTGAGTGTGAATAGCCTGCACCCCAATAGTGAGTGTGAATAGTCTACACCCCCAATAGTGAGTGTGAATAGTCTATACCCCCAATAGTGAGTGTGAATAGTCCACACCCCCAATAGTGAGTGTGAATAGTCTGTACCCCAATAGTGAGTGTGAATAGTCTACACCCCCAATAGTGAGTGTGAATAGTCTATTCCCCCAATAGTGAGTGTGAAAAGTCTGCATCCCCAATAGTGAGTGTGAATAGTCTACACCCCAATAGTGAGTGTGAATAGTCTGCACCCCAATAGTGAGTGTGAATAGTCTACACCCCAATAGTGAGTGTGAATAGTGTACACCTCAATAGTGAGTGTGAATAGTCTACACCCCAATAGTGAGTGTGAATAGTCTACACCCCAATAGTGAGTGTGAATAGTCTACACCCCAATAGTGAGTGTGAATAGTCTACACCCCAATAGTGAGTGTGAATAGTCTGCACCCCAATAGTGAGTATAATAGTCTACACCCCAATAGTGAGTGTGAATAGTCTGCACCCCAATAGTGAGTGTGAATAGTTTGTACCCCAATAGTGAGTGTGAATAGTCTACACCCCAATAGTGAGTGTGAATAGTCTGCACCCCAATAGTGAGTGTGAATAGTTTGTACCCCAATAGTGAGTTTGAATAGTCTGCACCCCAATAGTGAGTGTGAATAGTTTGTTCCCCAATAGTGAGTGTGAATAGTCTACACCCTAATAGTGAGTGTGAATAGTCTGCACCCCAATAGTGAGTGTAAATAGTCTACACCCTTATAGTGAGTGTGAATAGTCTACACCCCAATAGTGAGTGTGAATAGTCTGCACCCCAATAGTGAGTGTAGATAGTCTGCACCCCAATAGTGAGTGTAAATAGTCTGCACCCCAATAGTGAGTGTAAATAGTCTGTACCCCAATAGTGAGTGTAAATAGTCTACACCTCAATAGTGAGTGTGAATAGTTTGTACCCCAATAGTGAGTTTGAATAGTCTGCACCCCAATAGTGAGTTTGAATAGTCTGCACCCCAATAGTGAGTGTGAATAGTTTGTACCCCAATAGTGAGTGTGAATAGTCTACACCCTAATAGTGAGTGTGAATAGTCTGCACCCCAATAGTGAGTGTAAATAGTCTACACCCTTATAGTGAGTGTTAATAGTCTACACCCCAATAGTGAGTGTGAATAGTCTGCACCCCAATAGTGAGTGTAAATAGTCTGCCCCCCAATAGTGAGTGTAAATAGTCTACACCTCAATAGTGAGTGTGAATAGTCTACACCCCAATAGTGAGTGTGAATAGTCTACACCCCAATAGTGAGTGTGAATAGTCTACACCCAAAATAGTGAGTGTGAATAGTCTACACCCCCAATAGTGAGTGTGAATAGTCTGCACCTCAATAGTGAGTGTGAATAGTCTACACCCCCAATAGTGAGTCTGAATAGTCTGCACCTCAATAGTGAGTGTGAATAGTCTACACCCCAATAGTGAGTGTGAATAGTCTGCACCCCAATAGTGAGTGTGAATAGTCTACACCCCAATAGTGAGTGTGAATAGTCTACACCCCAATAGTGAGTGTGAATAGTCTACACCCCAATAGTGAGTGTGAATAGTCTACACCCCCAATAGTGAGTGTGAATAGTCTACACCCCAATAGTGAGTGTGAATAGTCTACACCCCCAATAGTGAGTGTGAATAGTCTACACCCCCAATAGTGAGTGTGAATAGTCTGCACCTCAATAGTGAGTGTGAATAGTCTACACCCCCAATAGTGAGTGTGAATAGTCTGCACCTCAATAGTGAGTGTGAATAGTCTACACCCCAATAGTGAGTGTGAATAGTCTACACCCTAATAGTGAGTGTGAATAGTCTGCACCCCAATAGTGAGTGTAAATAGTCTACACCCTTATAGTGAGTGTGAATAGTCTACACCCCAATAGTGAGTGTGAATAGTCTGCACCCCAATAGTGAGTGTAAATAGTCTGCACCCCAATAGTGAGTGTAAATAGTCTGCACCCCAATAGTGAGTGTAAATAGTCTGCACCCCAATAGTGAGTGTAAATAGTCTACACCTCAATAGTGAGTGTGTATAGTTTGTACCCCAATAGTGAGTTTGAATAGTCTGCACCCCAATAGTGAGTGTGAATAGTTTGTACCCCAATAGTGAGTGTGAATAGTCTACACCCTAATAGTGAGTGTGAATAGTCTGCACCCCAATAGTGAGTGTAAATAGTCTACACCCTTATAGTGAGTGTGAATAGTCTACACCCCAATAGTGAGTGTGAATAGTCTGCACCCCAATAGTGAGTGTAAATAGTCTGCCCCCCAATAGTGAGTGTAAATAGTCTACACCTCAATAGTGAGTGTGAATAGTCTACACCCCAATAGTGAGTGTGAATAGTCTACACCCCCAATAGTGAGTGTGAATAGTCTACACCCCCAATAGTGAGTGTGAATAGTCTGCACCTCAATAGTGAGTGTGAATAGTCTACACCCCCAATAGAGTGTGAATAGTCTACACCCCCAATAGTGAGTGTGAATAGTCTACACCCCAATAGTGAGTGTGAATAGTCTACACCCCAATAGTGAGTGTGAATAGTCTACACCCCCAATAGTGAGTGTGAATAGTCTACACCCCCAATAGTGAGTGTGAATAGTCTGCACCTCAATAGTGAGTGTGAATAGTCTGCACCCCAATAGTGAGTGTGAATAGTCTGCACCCCAATAGTGAGTGTGAATAGTCTACACCCCAATAGTGAGTGTGAATAGTCTGCACCCCAATAGTGAGTGTGAATAGTCTACACCCCAATAGTGAGTGTGAATAGTCTACACCTCAATAGTGAGTGTGAATAGTCTACACCCCAATAGTGAGTGTGAATAGTCTACACCCCAATAGTGAGTGTGAATAGTCTACACCCCAATAGTGAGTGTGAATAGTCTACACCCCAATAGTGAGTGTGAATAGTCTGCACCCCAATAGTGAGTGTGAATAGCTTGTACCCCAATAGTGAGTGTGAATAGTCTACACCCCAATAGTGAGTGTGAATAGTCTGCACCCCAATAGTGAGTGTGAATAGTTTGTACCCCAATAGTGAGTTTGAATAGTCTGCACCCCAATAGTGAGTGTGAATAGTTTGTACCCCAATAGTGAGTGTGAATAGTCTACACCCTAATAGTGAGTGTGAATAGTCTGCACCCCAATAGTTAGTGTAAATAGTCTACACCCTTATAGTGAGTGTGAATAGTCTGCACCCCAATAGTGAGTGTAAATAGTCTGCACCCAATAGTGAGTGTAAATAGTCTGCACCCCAATAGTGAGTGTAAATAGTCTGCACCCCAATAGTGAGTGTAAATAGTCTGCACCCCAATAGTGAGTGTAAATAGTCTACACCTCAATAGTGAGTGTGAATAGTCTACACCCCAATAGTGAGTGTGAATAGTCTGCACCCCAATAGTGAGTGTAAATAGTCTGCACCCCAATATTAAGTGTAAATAGTCTGCACCCCAATAGTGAGTGTAAATAGTCTGCACCCCAATAGTGAGTGTGAATAGTCTACACCCCAATAGTGAGTGTGAATAGTCTACACCCCCAATAGTGAGTGTGAATAGTCTGCACCCCAATAGTGAGTGTGAATAGTCTACACCCCCAATAGTGAGTGTGAATAGTCTATACCCCCAATAGTGAGTGTGAATAGTCTGCATCCCCAATAGTGAGTGTGAATAGCCTGCACCCCAATAGTGAGTGTGAATAGTCTACACCCCCAATAGTGAGTGTGAATAGTCTATACCCCCAATAGTGAGTGTGAATAGTCTGCACCCCATTAGTGAGTGTGAATACTCTACACCCCCAATAGTGAGTGTGAATAGTCCACACCCCCAATAGTGAGTGTGAATAGTCTGTACCCCAATAGTGAGTGTGAATAGTCTACACCCCCAATAGTGAGTGTGAATAGTCTATTCCCCCAATAGTGAGTGTGAAAAGTCTGCATCCCCAATAGTGAGTGTGAATAGTCTACACCCCAATAGTGAGTGTGAATAGTCTGCACCCCAATAGTGAGTGTGAATAGTCTACACCCCAATAGTGAGTGTGAATAGTGTACACCTCAATAGTGAGTGTGAATAGTCTACACCCCAATAGTGAGTGTGAATAGTCTACACCCCAATAGTGAGTGTGAATAGTCTACACCCCAATAGTGAGTGTGAATAGTCTACACCCCAATAGTGAGTGTGAATAGTCTGCACCCCAATAGTGAGTATAATAGTCTACACCCCAATAGTGAGTGTGAATAGTCTGCACCCCAATAGTGAGTGTGAATAGTTTGTACCCCAATAGTGAGTGTGAATAGTCTACACCCCAATAGTGAGTGTGAATAGTCTGCACCCCAATAGTGAGTGTGAATAGTTTGTACCCCAATAGTGAGTTTGAATAGTCTGCACCCCAATAGTGAGTGTGAATAGTTTGTACCCCAATAGTGAGTGTGAATAGTCTACACCCTAATAGTGAGTGTGAATAGTCTGCACCCCAATAGTGAGTGTAAATAGTCTACACCCTTATAGTGAGTGTGAATAGTCTACACCCCAATAGTGAGTGTGAATAGTCTGCACCCCAATAGTGAGTGTAGATAGTCTGCACCCCAATAGTGAGTGTAAATAGTCTGCACCCCAATAGTGAGTGTAAATAGTCTGCACCCCAATAGTGAGTGTAAATAGTCTACACCTCAATAGTGAGTGTGAATAGTTTGTACCCCAATAGTGAGTTTGAATAGTCTGCACCCCAATAGTGAGTTTGAATAGTCTGCACCCCAATAGTGAGTGTGAATAGTTTGTACCCCAATAGTGAGTGTGAATAGTCTACACCCTAATAGTGAGTGTGAATAGTCTGCACCCCAATAGTGAGTGTAAATAGTCTACACCCTTATAGTGAGTGTTAATAGTCTACACCCCAATAGTGAGTGTGAATAGTCTGCACCCCAATAGTGAGTGTAAATAGTCTGCCCCCCAATAGTGAGTGTAAATAGTCTACACCTCAATAGTGAGTGTGAATAGTCTACACCCCAATAGTGAGTGTGAATAGTCTACACCCCAATAGTGAGTGTGAATAGTCTACACCCCCAATAGTGAGTGTGAATAGTCTACACCCCCAATAGTGAGTGTGAATAGTCTGCACCTCAATAGTGAGTGTGAATAGTCTACACCCCCAATAGTGAGTCTGAATAGTCTGCACCTCAATAGTGAGTGTGAATAGTCTACACCCCAATAGTGAGTGTGAATAGTCTGCACCCCAATAGTGAGTGTGAATAGTCTACACCCCAATAGTGAGTGTGAATAGTCTACACCCCAATAGTGAGTGTGAATAGTCTACACCCCAATAGTGAGTGTGAATAGTCTACACCCCCAATAGTGAGTGTGAATAGTCTACACCCCAATAGTGAGTGTGAATAGTCTACACCCCCAATAGTGAGTGTGAATAGTCTACACCCCCAATAGTGAGTGTGAATAGTCTGCACCTCAATAGTGAGTGTGAATAGTCTACACCCCCAATAGTGAGTGTGAATAGTCTGCACCTCAATAGTGAGTGTGAATAGTCTACACCCCAATAGTGAGTGTGAATAGTCTACACCCTAATAGTGAGTGTGAATAGTCTGCACCCCAATAGTGAGTGTAAATAGTCTACACCCTTATAGTGAGTGTGAATAGTCTACACCCCAATAGTGAGTGTGAATAGTCTGCACCCCAATAGTGAGTGTAAATAGTCTGCACCCCAATAGTGAGTGTAAATAGTCTGCACCCCAATAGTGAGTGTAAATAGTCTGCACCCCAATAGTGAGTGTAAATAGTCTACACCTCAATAGTGAGTGTGTATAGTTTGTACCCCAATAGTTAGTTTGAATAGTCTGCACCCCAATAGTGAGTGTGAATAGTTTGTACCCCAATAGTGAGTGTGAATAGTCTACACCCTAATAGTGAGTGTGAATAGTCTGCACCCCAATAGTGAGTGTAAATAGTCTACACCCTTATAGTGAGTGTGAATAGTCTACACCCCAATAGTGAGTGTGAATAGTCTACACCTCAATAGTGAGTGTGAATAGTCTACACCCCAATAGTGAGTGTGAATAGTCTACACCCCCAATAGTGAGTGTGAATAGTCTACACCCCCAATAGTGAGTGTGAATAGTCTGCACCTCAATAGTGAGTGTGAATAGTCTACACCCCCAATAGTGAGTGTGAATAGTCTACACCCCCAATAGTGAGTGTGAATAGTCTACACCCCAATAGTGAGTGTGAATAGTCTACACCACAATAGTGAGTGTGAATAGTCTACACCCCCAATAGTGAGTGTGAATAGTCTGCACCCCAATAGTGAGTGTGAATAGTCTACACCCCCAATAGTGAGTGTGAATAGTCTGCACCTCAATAGTGAGTGTGAATAATATACATCCTGCATTCTAATCGTGTATAGTGAACTCATTCTGTATACTGAGTGTGATCTGTGTACACTCCTATGCTGTGAGTATATTGTGCATTTACATTGTGATAGTGATCGGGCTGTAATGCAGTTTCCAGTTTGTTGTATTGTGCACACACAGACAAATTCATGCATATATATATATATATATATATATATATATAGATACACACAGACATACGCACACATATATATATAGATACACACAGACATACGCATACATATATATACATATGGATATATACAGACACACACACACACATATATATATATAGATACACACAGACATACGCATACATATATATACATATGGATATATACAGACACACACATATATATATATATAGATAGATAGATACTCAGTCATATGGATATATACAGACACACACATATATATATACATACATACACACTGGGTGTAGCAGCAGCTGGGTGGAGTAGCTGCTGCCTCTAGGACCCTGCGCCTCCTGTCATTCAGCAGCTGTCTGACCATGGGAGGGGATTGCAGAAAACAAGTTTAGTAAAGCTGCTGTGTGTGCAGAGTGTACCCTGTCCAGCCTGCTGCCCCTCACCCTGTCCAGCCTGCTGCCCCTCACCCTGTCCAGCCTGCTGACCCCCACCCCCTGCACTCTGCCCCCACCTGACATGCCTGCTGCCCTGAGGAGGACGCCTGCAGCCCCCACTGCACCAAGCCTGACCACCCCCTGCCAGACACCTCGCCTGCATGGAAGGAGCAGCATGTCCTGCTAGGACCCAGGTATTTCCACCCCCTCCAGCCGGGCCCAGGGACAGCGCAGATCCAGGCCAGAGGACATGGCCGCCCCCGTCCCCTGAGCATGCATGCCTCCCCCTGACCCCCGCTCTGAGGGGCTGAAGCCTGGAGCACAACACAACAAACTTTCTGGGGACAGGGGGCTGGAGAAGAGGGGGGGAAATTATTGAAAATATTTTTTTTTTTTTTTTTTTTTGCAAAAAAACAAAAATAAAAAAAAAACAACAAAAAAACAAACAGACTTTTTGAATTTTTTTGTGAAATGTTTTGAATTTCTATATATTTTTTTTTTTTTCCTGCTGTCAGTCGTGTGATTTATTTCTGCCCACGTGTCGCTGCCGTCTTCTATTTTTGGTGCATTCTTTTTTTTTTTTTTTGTCCGCTCAGGTTTTACGGATACATTGGGACCTCTTTTTTTTTTTCAGTGGTGGGGGGTTGTCTGTGTATCTCCCGCCGCCGCGGCCCCCCGGTATAGAGTCTATAGGTGGACAGATGGCTGGAGGAGGACGCTGCTTTTGCGCAGATGCATAATACATCGCCTTACTTGCGAATAATGTTTTATGCTGAAACTGCTAAAAGCTAAAAAAAAAAAAAAATTCTTAAAGTGGTAGCGACCTATTTTAGATTCCCCCCCCTCAGCTACGAAAAACGACCCTGACCTATAAACTGCCGATCACTTTGTGACTTATTCCAGTATTTCCAAAGACGCCCCGCCGCCCCGATTGCCCACTTTCTCTATCGTGCCTTTTTGGCATTTATTAACAGACTTCGACACCTTCAGAAAAAATAAATATTTTATTTGTCTAGTGTTTAATATTGAGAATTATTATAAATATATTTTTAGTTTCAAGCAACTAAATTGCTTGAAATTATAGATGAAATTATTTTTTTTTTTTTTCTGGGAACTTCAGGGAAATGTAGGAACCGCATTGAGCTTTGTTGCGTTCCGTAGAATTAATGGCTTTTTCTTGGAATGGGAGTTAAAGCGGCCGTTGTTCAGGCCGATCCATTCATTGCCTGGAAGCGGAGTTGTTGCACAATCTGATTTACACGGCGATATTCCGTGTACCAATGTCTATGCCCCCGGGGCCTGCTGAAGGAGTTGCTATCTATTTTTTATTTGTTTTAGCACATGACTGACTAATAAGATTTATAGACACAATTTTCTTTTTTTTTTTTTTTCTTTTTTTCAAATTAAATATTTTTTTTTTCAATAATGAAAATAAAAAAATAAAAAATTGTGAGCTAAAGAAGCAAAGAACAGCACTTATATTTTTGCTTTTTTTTTTTTTGGTGGGCGGAGCCAGGACTCAAGCTTTTGCAGATTTTCTGGAAAATAATTTTTTTTTGTTTTTTCTGGAGGATTGTATTGAAGGACATATAATAAAATATACCAAAAAAAATAGGAGCCATGGAAAATGTGAAAAAGTGCGGCTACCTCCGCAAACAGAAGTCCATGCGCAGGAGGTTCTTTGTCCTGCGGGGCCCTGGGTCTCGGGGCCCGTCCCGTCTGGAGTACTATGAGAATGAGAAGAAGTTCCGGTTGGGTGACGGCTCCGGGGGTCCGCGGGGGACCATCGTCCTAGAGGAGGCATTTGGCGTGAACAAGAGGTCGGATGCCAAGAGGAGACACCTCCTGGTGCTGTATACGCGGGACGGGGGGCTGTGCGTGTCCGCCGACGGGGAGGAGGAGCAGGACGCCTGGTACCAAGCCATACAAGAGCTCCAAGCCGAGGGTAATAACTCGCCACAATGTACACAGCACACCTGCTGAGCCTGTATACAGGTCTTGGTGTCGTAGTGTCTGGATTGTGTATACAGGACGTGGTGTAGTAGTGTCTGGACTGTGTGTATACAGGTCGTGGTGTAGTAGTGTCTGGACTGTGTGTATACAGGTCATGGTGTAGTAGTGTCTGGACTGTGTGTATACAGGACGTGGTGTAGTAGTGTCTGGACTGTGTGTATACAGGACGTGGTGTAGTAGTGTATGGACTGTGTGTATACAGGTCATGGTGTAGTAGTGTATGGACTGTGTGTATACAGGTCATGGTGTAGTAGTGTCTGGACTGTGTGTGTATACAGGTCATGGTGTAGTAGTGTATGGACTGTGTGTATACAGGTCATGGTGTAGTAGTGTCTGGACTGTGTGTATACAGGCCGTGGTGTAGTAGTGTCTGGACTGTGTATACAGGAAGTGGTGTAGTAGTGTCTGGACTGTGTGTATACAGGACGTGGTGTAGTAGTGTCTGGACTGTGTATACAGGAAGTGGTGTAGTAGTGTCTGGACTGTGTGTATACAGGACGTGGTGTAGTAGTGTATGGACTGTGTGTATACAGGTCATGGTGTAGTAGTGTCTGGACTGTGTGTATACAGGTCATGGTGTAGTAGTGTCTGGACTGTGTGTATACAGGACGTGGTGTAGTAGTGTATGGACTGTGTGTATACAGGTCATGGTGTAGTAGTGTCTGGACTGTGTGTATACAGGACGTGGTGTAGTAGTGTCTGGACTGTGTATACAGGACGTGGTGTAGTAGTGTCTGGACTGTGTGTATACAGGACGTGGTGTAGTAGTGTCTGGACTGTGTGTATACAGGACGTGGTGTAGTAGTGTCTGGACTGTGTGTGTATACAGGCCGTGGTGTAGTAGTGTCTGGACTGTGTGTATACAGGCCGTGGTGTAGTAGTGTCTGGACTGTGTGTACAGGACGTGGTGTAGTAGTGTCTGGACTGTGTGTATACAGGCCGTGGTGTAGTAGTGTCTGGACTGTGTGTGTATACAGGCCGTGGTGCAGTAGTGTCTGGACTGTGTGTATACAGGTCAGGGTGTAGTAGTGTCTGGACTGTGTGTATACAGGTCATGGTGTAGTAGTGTCTGGACTGTGTGTGTATACAGGCCGTGGTGTAGTAGTGTCTGGACTGTGTATACAGGACGTGGTGTAGTAGTGTCTGGACTGTGTATACAGGACGTGGTGTAGTAGTGTCTGGACTGTGTGTACAGGACGTGGTGTAGTAGTGTCTGGACTGTGTATACAGGCTGTGGTGTAGTAGTGTCTGGACTGTGTGTACAGGACGTGGTGTAGTAGTGTCTGGTTGTGGTGAAGCAGAGCTCTGGTCCTTAGGTTGTATTAATGGTTAAGATCAGGGGTCAAGTCCTGGGAAAAAAAAAAGGTGAGAGAACTCATCCAAGATTTCCACTCAAGGGCTGGTCCTGCAGGACTCCTGCTAATGGGAATGGTGTTCCTGCTGCAAAAAAGTGCAGGAACTCTGTTCCCATGCATTTCTGCAGGACTTGAGCCCTAGTTATGTTATATACAATATTCTCCGTAAAGAGAGAAGCATAAAGAGCCCACGTAGAGCCCGGGTCACCTCAGGGGTCAGGTCACAACCTGAGAGGAGTCAATTACTTAGTGGGTCCCAGCTTGTCTGCCCCCTGGGGGTCATGGTCCGTAGTGCACTCCATTGGTCAGTGACTTTGTCGCCGCCCTTAGCTGTGCATCAAACCCGCACCCCTGTTCTGAGAAGCTGACACTCGCTAGGCCGAAAGCCTGACTCTTGGTTGTCATGGTAACCAACCTGCATCTACCAAAGGTGTGTATCCATGGCAATTATGGCGTCAGAATGTTTGTTTTTCATGCAGAGCGTCACACCCTTAACCCCTACCCCCATGCAGAGCTTGAGTTGCTTGCTTGAAAAAGTAGAGGGGATGGTGCAATGTTCTGCAGATCTGTAGAGAGGTCAAAGGTGTAATAATCTGCAGGATATCACTATGCATGTGTCAGGAGTCAGAGAGGAGAGAGAGCGATGTTCTGCAGATCTGTAGGGAGGGCAGAGGTGTAGTAATCTGCAGTATATATCACTATGTGTCAGGAGGTAGAGAGACAGAGCGATGTTCTGCAGATCTGTAGAGAGGTCAGATGTGTAATAATCTGCAGGATATATCACTATGTGTCAGGAGGTAGAGAGACAAAGCGATCTTCTGCAGATCTGTAGAGAGGTCAGATGTGTAATAATCTGCAGGATATATCACTATGTGTCAGGAGGTAGAGAGTACAGAGAAATGTTCTGCAGATCTGTAGAGAGGTCAGAGGTGTAATAATCTGCAGGATATATTACTATGTATGTGTCAGGAGGAGAGAGTGATGTTCTGCAGATCTGTAGAGAGGTCAGGTGTAATAATCTGCAGGATATATCACTATGTATCAGGAGGTAGAGAGGACAGGGCGATGTTCTGCAGATCTGTAGAGAGGTCAAAGGTGTAATAATCTGCAGGATATATCACTATGTATCTGATAGGAGGTAGAGAGGACAGAGCGATGTTCTGCAGATCGCTAAAAAGGATATCAGGATATCTCGCTATTGTTTGACATGTGGTGGCGTGATGTCAGTCATGTGGTGGCGTGATGTCAGTCGTGGTGGCGTGATGTCATGTGGTCACTAGGATACATTTATCAAATGTCTGTTGCCCATAGCAACCACTCACAGCTTTCACTTTCCCAGAGCAGTAGAGGCAATAGGGGAGATTAATCAACACTTGTGCTAAGGAAAAGTTGCCCATAGCAACCAATTAAACAGCTTCATTCGTTTTTGAAAAGGCTTCTGAAAAATAAGTGATTTGATTGGTTACTACGGCAACTGGTCAACTTTTCCTCTGCACCGGTCTTGATGGATCTCCCCCAGTGTGATTGGTTGCCATGGGTGACAGGCAGTCGTACAGTTGTGACACATGGGGCCATGTACTGTGTGTTCCAGAATGTTCTGTCTCCCTGTAACGCTCACGTTCTGTGTTCTGCCGCAGCTCGTGCCCTTTCCACACCTGGAGAAGATGGCGCCACCTGGCCGGGTCCGGCCTTCCGAGAGGTCTGGCAGGTGAGCGTCCGCCCGCGAGGCCTAGGCCAGACCCGCAACCTGTCCGGAGTGTACCGCTTGTGTCTGACGGATCGCACCCTGAGCCTCCTGCGTCTGCGCTGCGACACTCCGTCCGTTACCCTCCAGCTCATGAACGTCCGCCGCTGTGGCCACTCAGACAACTACTTCTTCGTAGAGGTGGGAAGGTCAGCGGTCACCGGGCCCGGAGAGCTGTGGATGCAGGTGAGAGCAGAGACGCCATTACTCCTCGTGAGAGGGGCTAGAGAGAGGGCTTCTAACATTCCACCATTACTTATTATGGGAGGAGCTAGACAGTCCTAGGATGTCCTAACATTGTCCCTATTACTAACTGCGGAAGGTGCTAAAAATGATGGTCTAAAATGGCAACAATTACTGACTGCAGGCTTAACATGGTGTCTGTGTAGGACAAGCCACCATTACTACTGATGAGGAGGCTAGATATGTTTGTCCTAACAAGCCACCATTACTACTGGTGAGGAGGCTAGATATGTTTGTCCTAACAAGCCACCATTACTACTGATGAGGAGGCTAGATATGTTTGTCCTAACAAGCCACCATTACTACTGGTGAGGAGGCTAGATATGTTTGTCCTAACAAGCCACCATTACTACTGGTGAGGAGGCTAGATATGTTTGTCCTAACAAGCCACCATTACTACTGGTGAGGAGGCTAAATATGTTTGTCCTAACAAGCCACCATTACTACTGGTGAGGAGGCTAGATATGTTTGTCCTAACAAGCCACCATTACTACTGGTGAGGAGGCTAAATATGTTTGTCCTAACAAGCCACCATTACTACTGGTGAGGAGGCTAGATATGTTTGTCCTAACAAGCCACCATTACTACTGGTGAGGAGGCTAGATATGTTTATCCTAACAAGCCACCATTACTACTGATGAGGAGGCTAGATATGTTTATCCTAACAAGCCACCATTACTGCCGGTGAGGAGGCTAGATATGTTTGTCCTGACAAGCCACCATTACTACTGGTGAGGAGGCTAAATATGTTTGTCCTAACAAGCCACCATTACTACTGGTGAGGAGGCTAGATATGTTTGTCCTAACAAGCCACCATTACTGCCGGTGAGGAGGCTAGATATGTTTGTCCTAACAAGCCACCATTACTGCCGGTGAGGAGGCTAGATATGTTTGTCCTAACAAGCCACCATTACTACTGGTGAGGAGGCTAGATATGTTTGTCCTAACAAGCCACCATTACTGCCGGTGAGGAGGCTAGATATGTTTGTCCTAACAAGCCACCATTACTACTGGTGAGGAGGCTAGATATGTTTGTCCTAACAAGCCACCATTACTACTGGTGAGGAGGCTAGATATGTTTGTCCTAACAAGCCACCATTACTGCCGGTGAGGAGCCTAGATATGTTTGTCCTAACAAGCCACCATTACTGCCGGTGAGGGGGCTAAAGATGACGTTCACCATAACAGACTTTTGGAGGGTGGAGATATACAGCTACAACAAGTAATTTCTACAGTCAGACTGGGGCATGAATAATAGGATTCTTTTAGGGGTCATCAGCTCGGCCCCGCAATTAGTTGGGATGGGGGAGTGTAAATACTTTTTGATGGTGGATATTTATCTCTGGTTACTTTGCAGGTGGATGACTCTGTTGTTGCACAGAACATGCACGAGACTATCCTAGAAGCCATGAAGTCTCTGAGCGAAGAGTTTCGTCCTCGGACAAAGAGTCAGTCCCTGTCCTCCACCCCCATCACTGTCCCCTCCCGACGTCACCTTCCCAACCCGCCTCCACCCAGCCAGGTTGGTTTGTCCCGTAGATCTAGGACAGAGGTCCCCATTGACAGCTCCCCGGCTCCAAAACTTCGAGATCAGAGTCCTCATTCCCCAGAAGATGATGAGGACAAGCGTCCACGAGTTGAGGCCAGTCAGCCCTCTGTAGACTATGGCTCGGCCTCATCGGACGAGTATGGCTCCAGCCCTGGATTTGAGCCAACAACGTTTCTGCCTCCATCACCACTGACTGAAACCAATTACATCTCCATGGGGCAACTGAGGAAGAGACCCCAAACGTTGGACCTTGTGTCACCGCCATCAAATGAGGAAAATGGAGGCCGACTCGCTAAGTTAGAAAAAGAAGATAACTATGCAATGATGGGAAAGTGTGAACCGCACCAGGAAGGAGGCTACATGCCCATGTTACCTGGCAGCAGATCCTCCCAAGATTACATGCCCATGACCCCCAACAGCATCTCACCCCCAGCACCCATAGAAATGGCTGGTTACGTCATGATGTCACCCCTCGGGAGCTGTTCCCCGGAGAGGACAAGCTGGCCTCCCTCTGGTGATGTGTCGATAGGCAGCGCCGACAGTCAGGCATCAGATTACATGAGCATGTGGCCACTGAGCCGCTCAGCCTCTAACACGCCACCACCAACACAGGAGAATCTGCTGTCCTCTGGTCACCGGCCCACCAGGATCCCAGCTTCTTATCGATCACTACCCCGCTCCTACAAGTTGGACTCTCTGCCCCAGTCTCATCACTCTTCCTCATCATCGGACAGTCTGGAGGAGGTGACTGGTGGCAAAAGCAGAAGACCACTCAGTATGTCTGTAGACACGTGGCGGGCCAACACTTTACCTGGACACTACCGCAGATCGCCCAGTCCTGGGGAGTATGTCAGCATCCATTACAGGTGTAAACCAGAGAAGATGATCAGAAAAGATGACCAGGCAGAGTACATTTCTATGAACACTCAAAGCCACCACCATCATGTGCCAAATGGGGACTACACGCACATGACATTTGACCCGGAGACCATAATCTCTTATGTCAAAATGGCGGCCAAACCGGAGAAAATCCGAAGACCCTCTGCAGATGAAATGCCTGCAAAACTGTCAAAACCTGCTGCAGAGAAGACAATATGGACACAGCCAACCATGGAGAAGTCTTCCAAGAAGACCTCCACAGAGAAGAGCTACTGGCCACCTGGCACCAGTGACAAGACTTTTCGGCCAATCGATCCCACACACGTGTGTGGTGCCAGTGTCCGGGTCCTGGCAGACTACACCACAGACCGTGCACAGAACATGACTGTAAGCAGGTCCTGCTCTGAGGACAACGCCCTCAGGGGTCTACTCACCGCAGTGTCCGGGTGTAACCTCTACAAGGGCTCAGAACAGGGGAAGTTCTCAAGGACAGACCCCCCAACCAGGATTAGACACTGCTCTGACGGGGTGTCCCTTACTTCGGCCAATGGGGGTCGCCCTCCAGTGGAAGAGTGCGGACTCAACTACATAGACTTGGACCTGGCAATAGATGCCGGAGCTACAGCCCCCTCTGCTGCATTGGTGGGGAACAATGTATTGCCCCCCATGAAAACTGGAAACGGGACGCCAGGTCCATGCATCAACACCTACGCCAGCATAGACTTCCAGATGTCCGGTGAACTGAGAAGAGGTAGCAGAGACGAAACAGGTACTAATAAAGGTGTAGTGTAGGGTTTGCGTATGTTGTGTAGAGGTGTGTGTGAGGACAGTACAGGAATAGTACTCCTCAGGGGTGTTACAGGACATCTGTACCCGGATAAAGTAGTAGTGTCAGGTGGTCTCCTCAGGTGCGTTACAGGACCTCTCCACCCGGATATAGTAGTAGTGTTGGATAGAGTCTCCTCAGGAATATTACAGGACATTTCCACCCAGATATAGTAGTAGTGTTGGGAAGAGTCTCCTCAGGGGAGTTACAGAACATCTCCACCCGGATAAAGTAATAGTGTCAAAGTAGAGTCTCTTCAGGTGTGTGTTACAGGACATCTCCGCCCGGATATAGTAGTAATGTTTGGTAGAGGCTCCTCAGAGGTGTTACAAAACATCTCCACCAGAATGTAGTAGTAGTAGTGTTGGGTCTCCTCAGGGGTGTTACAGAACATCTCAACCCCAGATATAGTAGTAGTGTTGAGTCTCCTCAGGGGTGTTACAGAACATCTCCACCCAGATATAGTAGTAATGTTGGGTAGAGGCTCCTCAGGGGTGTTACAGGACATCTCTTCCTGGATATAGTAGTAATGTTGGGTAGAGGCTCCTCAGGGGTGTTACAAAACAGCTCCACCAGGATGTAGTAGTAGTAGTGTTGAGTCTCCTCAGGGGTGTTACAGGACATCTCCACCAGGATATAGTAGTACTAGTGTTGGGTCTCCTTGGGTGTTACAGGACATCTCCACCAGGATATAGTAGTAATGTTGGATAGAGTCTCCTCAGGTGTGTTACAGAACATCTCCACCCAGATATAGTAGTAGTGTTGAGTCTCCTCAGGAGTGTTACAGGACATCTCCACCAGGATATAGTAGTAATGTTTGGTAGAGGCTCCTCAGGGGTGTTACAAAACATCTCCACCAGGATGAAGTAGTAGTGTTGGGGTCTCCTCAGGGGTGTTACAGAACATCTCCACGAGGATGTAGTAGTAATAGTGTTGGGTCTCCTCAGGGGTGTTACAGGACATCTCCACCCAGATATAGTAGTAATCTTGGGTAGAGGCTCCACAGGGGTTTAACAAAACATCTCCCCCCGGATATAGTAGTAGTGTTGGGTAGATACTCCTGGGGGGTGTTACAGGACATCTCCACCCAGATATAGTAGTAGTGTTGGGTAGAGTCTCCTCAAGGGTGTTACAGGACATCTCCACCCGGTTATAGTAATAGTATTGTGTAGAGTCTCCTAAGGAATATTACAGGACATCTCCACCCAGATATAGTAGTAGTGCTGGGTAGAGTCTCCTCAAGGGTGTTACAGGACATCTCCACCCGGTTATAGTAATAGTGTTGGGTCTCCTAAGGGGTGTTACAGAACCTCTACACCAAGATAAAGTAGTAATGTCAGGTAGAGTCTCCTCAGGGGTGTTACAGAACATCTCCACCCGGATATAGTAGTAGTGTTGGGTAGAGACTCCTCAGGGGTGTTACAGGACATCTCCACCCGGATATGGTAGTAGTGTTGGGAAGAGTCTCCTTAGGTCTTTATCCTGGATTTGATTGTTGGGTGGGAAAGGAGTGGTCACCAGATGCCACGCCTCCTCATACGGGCTTGGGGAGGAGCTTCAGTGTAATGTTTCTGATATAACCTTTCATGTATTTTCGTTCTGTTCTTCCAGAATGTTGAAGAGTGGAGAGATGATGATGCCGGCACTGCCATCGTCCCCACAAGCCGGCACCGCCATCATCCCCACAGGCCACACAACATCCGTTACTACTTGCACTTTGTCGCCATCCCGCATCTCTCAGTGACGCTAAATATCAGGACTTCATAAAACGTGCCTTCTGCCCGGAAACCGGGATGATCGAAAGCCTAACTATGAACTGTCGCCATGGCAACCGGGTGGCCAAAGAGAAGTCGTCAGTATGAAGGTCAGAGACGTTCGTAAAATTAACCCCACAGTTACCGGACCACACCGTACAGCAAATAAATGTCACACTGTGCGGGGTTGAAGAACTAAAACGGCTTTCCTTGGTACTTGGCACCCGTCGTGTTATAAAATGGCGTCACGCTGCCAGAATATATCAGTATAAGCTTCACAGACTTCGGTACGATGTAGCTGTATACAGGAAACGAGGACTCAACAAAATGGCTGCTCTCCTCCTCCCTGCGCCAAAATTAGATTTACAGTGTTTTTTTGTTTTTTTTTGTTACCAAAAGCCAAAATCTGACAAAACCTCACAATGTTTGTGGTACTGCAGTCAGCCGCCGAAGCTCAGACGCACAGGGCGGCGGCCATTTTGTGTGGGTGGAAGCTGCCTGGTGCTTTACTATAGGCAGTGATGACATTACCGCGAGGTTCGGGGGGGGGGGGGGGGGGATGGGTGCACCAGACGCACTCTCAAAGTGACTTGACCTAATGGTGTCTTTTTCGTCCACAAAATGGCCGCCTGTAGCGCACGCGTGTGGCGGGCGGATTAGTGTTAGTAGTGTCTGCCTGTAATCCGTTTACTTTTTGAATTTTATGGGAAAAAAATAAGGAAAATCTATGAATAGAAGTTTATGGAGAAAATATATATATATAGATTATAAGAAGAGTATTATACGATACAGAGAGCGCGATATATATTGGGGGCGTAATGCTGCGCCATTTATACCTCCTCCCCCCCCCCCCCCCCCCCCCCCAAATCAATGGTATAAGCTTATATTGTGTTTTAAATAGAACATTCCAAGTGCTGAGCAGGGGGTGGGAAGAGAATCTGAGCCAATGAAAATGCTCGCTTGCCAATAAGCTTGTCCTGTTTTTTTTTTTTTTGTTTTTTTTTTGTAGAATAATCTCCATGGCAACGCCTAAGCCCTGCCTTTTTTTCTTTATATTTTTGTTTTTTAAAGGCCGCTGCAAAGTCATGGGAAAAACTGTGTTTTTGTGTAAGCTGCGTCTAATAAAATAACATGTCTGAATGGCGCATGGGTCTCCTGAGTCTTCTTTCCGCCATGTTGTTTTACAGCCTGTGTGTGGACCCCTTGTCTGATCGCGGGAGGTGGAGTTCTCCTTTAGGTCATCCTGTACAGGTTTCACATTGTCTCTTGTTGCTATGGACACAGTCGGCCCAGTGATGGGGGCCCGCTCCATCCCCCCCCCCCCCATGTCCACATATACAAAATATAACTGCCTAGAGGGAAGGGGGAGCGAGCGAGATAGGCTGCAGCATGGATAGTGGCTCATACAGCAGTGATCTTTGAACTGTGGCCCTCCAGATGTTGCAAAACTACAACTCCGAGCATGCTGGGAGTTGTAGTTTAGCACTTATAGAGGGTCACTGTCATACAGGATGGGGGAACATTACAGGCTGAAGTGTTCTCATAAAATAATGCGCGCACACACACGTTTTGTTTTTTTGAACATTTTTGGGGGGAATTTTTGTTCCTTTTGGCCTATAATCCCTGAGATGCTTTATACACGTACTGGCCAGCAGATGGCGCTGAGACCTGACATCATGTAGAAATGGCTCCATCTAGTGTCCAGCAGAGAGAATGGCAGCTTAAACACAGAAGACTGCCCCCGCGGAGCTCTAATACTGACAATGTAGAAATAAAACAAGTGGGCAGAGCCTGGGGTATGGGTGGGGCTCCCTAATGTGCACAGTGCGGGGCCCCAGAGGATAAACACAGCAGAGCGCACACCGCCTCCAGCTCTGATTCAGTGTACAGGACGAGGGAGGGGAGCGCGCTGACCGACACAGGACACCCCGATACTGGGGACGGGGCACAGCCAGACTGTGGGATACATCCCCCGATATCTACAGGGTCCTCCGCATCTTCCACCTCATCACCCATGGGATCGTCATCATAGATAGAGGGAAAAATACCGGGAGCCATGATGGGAGGCGGAGTCTGGAGACGGAAACAGCCAAACAACTGCAAAAAGAAGACAAAATCAGTGTACGACCCGGCTATGAGCCTGCCCCGCCCCGCCCTGCCCCCTACAGGGTGATACTGAAAGCTATGATCCTGCCCCACCCCCTACAGGGTGATACTGTGAGAGCTATGAGCCTGCCCCACCCCCTACAGGGTGATACTGAAAGCTATGATCCTGCCCCACCCCCTACAGGGTGATACTGTGAGAGCTATGAGCCTGCCCCACCCCCTACAGGGTGATACTGAAAGCTATGACCCTGCTCCGCCCCCTACAGGGTGATACCGAGGGAGCTATGAGCCTGCCCTGCCCCCTTCAGGGTGATACATACAGTAGGGTGTATATTAAGCCCTGCCCCCTGTTGGGTGTAAATTAAGCCCCACCCTGTTGGGTGTATATTATGCCCCGCCCCCGTGGGGGTGACACTTACGCTGTGATGGGCGGCTGTGGGGCAGTTATACACCCGCTCTCCTGGGGACAATAAGGGGTCGGTGTAGAAATATTCTCCGGAGTTCACAGTGAATCCTGTGGAGAGAGGATGATGAGGGTTATAGTCAGGGGCGGGTCACATTACAGTGGGAGGAGTCACCTTCTGAATCACATGACAGCAGCCATTCAATAGATTTTGCCCATTGTGCACAGCTGAGGATGTGATACAATGTATCAGTGCAGGAAAGAGCAGGAGGGAGAGCCCTGGGGGGGGGGGGGGGGGGGTAGGGTCAGCAGGGCTCTCTTGGGGCCCCCGGGGGGCTGGGATATTAGAGTGTAAGCTCTGCTGCCCGTTACCTTCATCTCTTCTCTGATGCATTTCTGGAGTCTCCAGGTTTTGGTGAATGGCGACGGCAGCGTAATAAGCCTCAAATGTGGGGTGAAAGAGGACACGAGACGTGAGGGGGTGCAAGGGGGGCACGACTGCGGAGGAAGAAGAGGTCACCGTCATCATCATTATCATCATTATTATCACTATCATCATCATTATTATTATCACCATCATCATCATTATCACCGTCATCATCATCATCATCATTATCACCGTCATCATCATCATCATCATTATCACCGTCATCATCATCATCATCATTATTATCACCGTCATCATCATTATTATCATTATTATCACCGTCATCATCATTATCATCATTATTATCACCGTCATCATCATCATCATCATTATTATCACCGTCATCATCATCATCATCATCATTATCACTATCATCATCATTATCACTATCATCATCATTATTATTATCACCATCATTATTATCACCGTCATCATCATCATCATCATTATTATCACCATCATTATTATCACTATCATCATCATCACTATCATCTTCATTATCACCGTCATCATCTCTATTACCATCATTATCATCACTACTATCACCATCACCACCGTCATAATTATCACTATCATCATCATCATCACTATCATCATCATTATCACCATCATCATTATTATCACCGTCATCATCATCATCATCATTATTATCACCGTCATCATCATTATCATCATCATCATTATCACCGTCATCATCATTATCATCATCATTATTATCACCGTCATCATCATTATCATCATCATTATTATCACCGTCATCATCATTATCATCATCATTATTATCACCATCATCATTATTATTATCACCGTCATCATCATTATCATCATCATTATTATCACCATCATCATTATTATTATCACCGTCATCATCATTATCACTATCATCATCATCACTATCATCATCATTATCACCATCATCATTATTATCACCGTCATCATCATTATCACCGTCATCATCATTATCACTATCATCATCATCACTATCATCATCATTATCACCATCATCATTATTATCACCGTCATCATCATTATCACCGTCATCATCATTATCACTATCATCATCATCACTATCATCATCATTATCACCATCATCATTATTATCACCGTCATCATCATTATCACTATCATCATCTCTATTACCATCATTATCATCACTACTATCACCATCACCACCGTCATCATTATCACTACCATCATCATTATTATCATCATTATCACTATCACCATGACTATTATCATCACCATCATCATCACTATCACCATCATCACTATCACCATCATCACTATCACCATCATCACTATCACCATCATCACTATCATCACCATCATCATCATCATCTCTATCACCATCATCTCTATCACCATCATCACTATCATCACCATCATCGCTACTATCACTATCATCACCATCATCATCATCATCTCTATCACCATCATCTCTATCACCATCATCACTATCACCATCATCACTATCACCATCATCACTATCATCACCATCATCATCATCACTATCACCATCATCACTACTATCCCCATCACGGTCAGAGCTGCAGTGTTCATCATGCGGGAGGAGGAGAACATGGAGTCAGATGGATTTCCTGCACTAATAGAGAACAGCTGCAGTGTACAGCACGACACTTACCTGAGCAGAGGAGGGATGCGTTACACTGTGTCAGCGGTGGGGACTGATGGGTTAAAGCTTCAGGTTCATCTGTGAAGCTGAGAACAGAGTGCTGGGTGAGAAACATCAGTAGACAAGGGGTTAACACCCTGCCCACATGACCTATAGACAGCGCAGTCATGTGACCTCTCACCTGACATCATTGTCTTCAGAGAAGTCCCCATCCCCCTCCTCCTCTATGTAGTCGTAGTCAGTGTAGTCGCAGAGAGACATCTGAGGAGAGGCAAAGCCATCAGACAAGTGCTGCCACCAGGTGGTCACACAGCAGAATGCAGGAACATCTGTAATCATCCATATACAGCAGTGGTCTCCAACCAGAGTGCCTCCAGCTGTTGCAAAACTTGAGTTGTAGTTTTGCAACAGCTGGAGGCACCCTGTATGGAGACCTAGGATCTGCAAGATGTAGAATGTGCTGCTCTGAGTTTATTATTTACTCCCCTCTTAAATGCTCTGTGCTGCTGTGGTTTCTGTTCCATTGCTGTGTAAGATGCCCCTCCCCCTAAAGCCTACCCCTTCTGTCCTGCTGGTACTCACCCCTGAGTGTGCACTCACCTCAGCCTGCAGCCATCTCCAACAGGTTCCTCCAGGCCACAAAAATTACTTTCCCAGGTTTCCGAGCAAACGCAGTTCCCCGATGAGACACCAGGGGTCAGTAGGAGAAAACCATGAAGAAGACAGGCGCGATCCTGGCTACAGCGCCATCTAGGGGCTCCTCAGTTATATCGGCGATCGTCTGATCTCGGGAACACTGCCACCTGGAGGCAATAATAAGAAAGGGCAACCAGCACAAACAACAGGTACAAACCACAGAGAGCTGAAGGGGGCGCTCCTGCTATCAGAGCAGGTACAGCATAGAGCAAACTTGTATATATACTGTATATAATTATATATATCTCCTGTATATACTGATATGGACCATGCTGGTATATACTGTATATAATATATATGTACAGCTGGTATAAGTTATATATCTCCTGTATATAGTGATATGGACCATGCTGGTATAACCTGGGTATATACTGTATATAATATATATGTACAGCTGGTATAAGTTATATATCTCCTGTATATACTGATATGGACCATGCTGGTATATACTGTATATAATATATATGTACAGCTGGTATAAGTTATATATCTCCTGTATATACTGATATGGACCATGTTGGTATATACTGTATATAATATATATGTACAGCTGGTATAAGTTATATATCTCCTGTATATAGTGATATGGACCATGCTGGTATAACCTGGTATATACTGTATATAATATATATATGTACAGCTGGTATAAGTTATATATCTCCTGTATATATAGTGATATGGACCATGCCGGAATAACCTGGTATATACTGTATATAATATATATGTACAGCTGGTATAAGTTATATATCTCCTGTATATAGTGATATGGACCATGCTGGTATAACCTGGTATATACTGTATATAATATATATGTACAGCTGGTATAAGTTATATATCTCCTGTATATAGTGATATGGACCATGCTGGTATAACCTGGTATATACTGTATATAATATATATGTACAGCTGGTATAAGTTATATATCTCCTGTATATAGTGATATGGACCATGTTGGTATATACTGTATATAATATATATGTACAGCTGGTATAAGTTATATATCTCCTGTATATAGTGATATGGACCATGCTGGTATAACCTGGTATATACTGTATATAATATATATATGTACAGCTGGTATAAGTTATATATCTCCTGTATATATAGTGATATGGACCATGCCGGAATAACCTGGTATATACTGTATATAATATATATGTACAGCTGGTATAAGTTATATATCTCCTGTATATAGTGATATGGACCATGCTGGTATAACCTGGTATATACTGTATATAATATATATGTACAGCTGGTATAAGTTATATATCTCCTGTATATAGTGATATGGACCATACTGGTATAACCTGGTATATACTGTATATAATATATATGTACAGCTGGTATAAGTTATATATCTCCTGTATATAGTGATATGGACCATGCTGGTATAACCTGGTATATACTGTATATAATATATCTGTACAGCTGGTATAAGTTATATATCTCCTGTATATAGTGATATGGACCATGCTGGTATAACCTGGGTATATACTGTATATAATTATATATGTACAGCTGGTATAAGTTATATATCTCCTGTATATAGTGATATGGACCATGCTGGTATAACCTGGTATATACTGTATATAATATATATGCACAGCTGGTATAAGTTATATATCTCCTGTATATACTGATATGGACCATGTTGGTATATACTGTATATAATATATATGTACAGCTGGTATAAGTTATATATCTCCTGTATATAGTGATATGGACCATGCTGGTATAACCTGGTATATACTGTATATAATATACATGTACAGCTGGTATAAGTTATATATCTCCTGTATATAGTGATATGGACCATGCTGGTATATACTGTATATACTGTATATAATATATATGTACAGCTGGTATAAGTTATATATCTCCTGTATATAGTGATATGGACCATGCTGGTATAACCTGGTATATACTGTATATAATATATATGTACAGCTGGTATAAGATATATATCTCCTGTATATAGTGATATGGACCATGCTGGTATAACCTGGGTATATACTGTATATAATATATATGTACAGCTGGTATAAGTTATATATCTCCTGTATATAGTGATATGGACCATGCTGGTATAACCTGGGTATATACTGTATACAATATATATGTACAGCTGGTATAAGTTATATATACTGTATATAGTGATATGGACCATGCTGGTATAACCTGGTATATACTGTATGTAATATATATGTACAGCTGGTATAAGTTATATATCTCCTGTATATAGTGATATGGACCATACTGGTATAACCTGGTATATACTGTATATAATATATATGTACAGCTGGTATAAGTTATATATCTCCTGTATATAGTGATATGGACCATGCTGGTATAACCTGGTATATACTGTATATAATATATCTGTACAGCTGGTATAAGTTATATATCTCCTGTATATAGTGATATGGACCATGCTGGTATAACCTGGGTATATACTGTATATAATTATATATGTACAGCTGGTATAAGTTATATATCTCCTGTATATAGTGATATGGACCATGCTGGTATAACCTGGTATATACTGTATATAATATATATGCACAGCTGGTATAAGTTATATATCTCCTGTATATAGTGATAAGGACCATGCTGGTATAACCTGGTATATACTGTATATAATATACATGTACAGCTGGTATAAGTTATATATCTCCTGTATATAGTGATATGGACCATGCTGGTATATACTGTATATAATATGTATGCACAGCTGGTATAAGTTATATATCTCCTGTACATAGTGATATGGACCATGCTGGTATAACCTGGTATATACTGTATATAATATATATGTACAGCTGGTATAAGTTATATATCTCCTGTATATAGTGATATGGACCATGCTGGTATAACCTGGTATATACTGTATATAATATATATGTACAGCTGGTATAAGCTATATATCTCCTGTATATAGTGATATGGGCCATGCTGGTATAACCTGGTATATACTGTATATAATATATATGTACAGCTGGTATAAGTTATATCTCCTGTATATAGGGATATGGACCATGCTGGTATAACCTGGTATATACTGTATATAATATATATGTACAGCTGGTATAAGTTATATATCTCCTGTATATAGTGATATGGACCATGCTGGTATAACCTGGTATATACTGTATATAATATATATGTACAGCTGGTATAAGTTATATATATCCTGTATATAGTGATATGGACCATGCTGGTATAACCTGGTATATACTGTATATAATATATATGTACAGCTGGTATAAGTTATATATCTCCTGTATATAGTGATATGGGCCATGCTGGTATAACCTGGTATATACTGTATATAATATATATGTACAGCTGGTATAAGTTATATCTCCTGTATATAGGGATATGGACCATGCTGGTATAACCTGGTATATACTGTATATAATATATATGTACAGCTGGTATAAGTTATATATCTCCTGTATATATTGATATGGACCATACTGGTATATACTGTATATAATATATATGTACAGCTGGTATAAGTTATATATCTCCTGTATATAGTGATATGGACCATGCTGGTATATACTGTATATAATATATATGTACAGCTGGTATAAGTTATATATCTCCTGTATATAGTGATATGGACCATGCTGGTATAACCTGGGTATATACTGTATATAATTATATATGTACAGCTGGTATAAGTTATATATCTCCTGTATATAGTGATATGGACCATGCTGGTATAACCTGGGTATATACTGTATATAATATATATGTACAGCTGGTATAAGTTATATATCTCCTGTATATAGTGATATGGACCATGCTGGTATAACCTGGTATATACTGTATATAATATATATGTACAGCTGGTATAAGTTATATATCTCCTCTATATAGTGATATGGACCATGCTGGTATATACTGTATATAATATATATGTACAGCTGGTATAAGTTATATATCTCCTGTATATAGTGATATGGACCATGCTGGTATATACTGTATATAATATATATGTACAGCTGGTATAAGTTATATATCTCCTGTATATAGTGATATGGACCATGCTGGTATAACCTGGTATATACTGTATATAATTATATATGTACAGCTGGTATAAGTTATATATCTCCTGTATATAGTGTTATGGACCATGCTGGTAAAATCTGGGTATATACTGTATATAATATATATGTACAGCTGGTATAAGTTATATATCTCCTGTATATAGTGATATAGACCATGCTGGTATAACCTGGTATATACTGTATATAATTATATATGTACAGCTGGTATAAGTTATATATCTCCTGTATATAGTGATATGGACCATGCTGGTATAACCTGGGTATATACTGTATATAATATATATGTACAGCTGGTACAAGTTATATATCTCCTGTATATAGTGATATGGACCATGCTGGTATAATCCAGGTATATACTGTATATAATATATATGTACAGCTGGTATAAGTTATATATCTCCTGTATATAGTGATATGGACCATGCTGGTATAACCTGGTATATACTGTATATAATATATATGTACAGCTGGTATAAGTTATATATCTCCTGTATATAGTGATATGGACCATGCTGGTATAACCTGGGTATATACTGTATATAATATATATGTACAGCTGGTATAAGTTATATATCTCCTGTATATAGTGATATGGACCATGCTGGTATAACCTGGTATATACTGTATATAATTATATATGTACAGCTGGTATAAGTTATATATCTCCTGTATATAGTGATATGGACCATGCTGGTATAACCTGGGTATATACTGTATATAATATATATGTGCAGCTGGTATAAGTTATATATCTCCTGTATATAGTGATATGGACCATGCTGGTATAACCTGGTATATACTGTATATAATATATATGTACAGCTGGTATAAGTTATATATCTCCTGTATATAGTGATATGGACCATGCTGGTATAACCTGGGTATATACTGTATATAATTATATATGTACAGCTGGTATAAGTTATATATCTCCTGTATATAGTGATATGGACCATGCTGGTATATCCTGGTATATACTGTATATAATATATATGTACAGCTGGTATAAGTTATATATCTCCTGTATATAGTGATATGGACCATGCTGGTATAACCTGGGTATATACTGTATATAATATATATGTACAGCTGGTATAAGTTATATATCTCCTGTATATAGTGATATGGACCATGCTGGTATATACCGTATATAATTATATATGTACAGCTGGTATAAGTTATATATCTCCTGTATATAGTGATATGGACCATGCTGGTATAACCTGGTATATACTGTATATAATATATATGTACAGCTGGTATAAGTTATATATCTCCTGTATATAGTGATATGGACCATACTGGTATATACTGTATATAATATATATGTACAGCTGGTATAAGTTATATATCTCCTGTATATAGTGATATGGACCATGCTGGTATAACCTGGGTATATACTGTATATAATTATATATGTACAGCTGGTATAAGTTATATATCTCCTGTATATAGTGATATGGACCATGCTGGTATAACCTGGGTATATACTGTATATAATATATATGTACAGCTGGTATAAGTTATATATCTCCTGTATATAGTGATATGGACCATGCTGGTATAACCTGGGTATATACTGTATATAATATATATGTACAGCTGGTACAAGTTATATATCTCCTGTATATAGTGATATGGACCATGCTGGTATAATCCGGGTATATACTGTATATAATATATATGTACAGCTGGTATAAGTTATATATCTCCTGTATATAGTGATATGGACCATGCTGGTATAACCTGGTATATACTGTATATAATATATATGTACAGCTGGTATAGAGTTATATATCTCCTGTATATAGTGATATGGACCATGCTGGTATAACCTGGGTATATACTGTATATAATATATATGTACAGCTGGTATAAGTTATATATCTCCTGTATATAGTGATATGGACCATGCTGGTATAACCTGGTATATACTGTATATAATTATATATGTACAGCTGGTATAAAGTTATATATCTCCTGTATATAGTGATATGGACCATGCTGGTATAGACCTGGGTATATACTGTATATAATATATATGTACAGCTGGTATAAGTTATATATCTCCTGTATATAGTGATATGGACCATGCTGGTATATCCTGGTATATACTGTATATAATATATATGTACAGCTGGTATAAGTTATATATCTCCTGTATATAGTGATATGGACCATGCTGGTATAACCTGGGTATATACTGTATATAATATATATGTACAGCTGGTATAAGTTATATATCTCCTGTATATAGTGATATGGACCATGCTGGTATATACTGTATATAATAATATATGTACCAGCTGGTATAAGTTATATATCTCCTGTATATAGTGATATGGACCATGCTGTTATAACCTGGTATATTACTGTATATAATATTTATATGTACAGCTGGTATAAGTTATATATCTCCTGTATATAGTGATATGGGACCATGCTGGTATATACTGTATATAATATATATGTACAGCTGGTATAAGTTATATATCTCCTGTATATAGTGATATGGACCATGCTGGTATATACTGTATATAATATATATGTACAGCTGGTATAAATTATATATCTCCTGTATATAGTGATATGGACCATGCTGGTATAGACCTGGTATATACTGTATATAATATATATGTACAGCTGGTATAAGTTATATATCTCCTGTATATAGTGATATGGACCATACTGGTATATACTGTATATAAATATATATGTACAGCTGGTATAAGTTATATATCTCCTTATATAGTGATATGGACCATGCTGGTATAACCTGGTATATACTGTATATAATATATCTGTACAGCTGTATAAAGTTATATATCTCCTGTATATAGTGATATGGACCATGCTGGTATACCATGGTATATACTGTATATAATATATATGTACAGCTGGTTATAAGTTATATATCTCCTGTATATAGTGATATGGACCATGCTGGTATAACCTGGTATATACTGTATATAATATATATGTAGTCTGGTATAAGTTATATCTCCTGTATATAGGGATATGGGACCATGCTGGTATAACCTGGTATATACTGTATATAATATATATGTACAGCTGGTATAAGTTTATATATCTCCTGTATATAGTGATATGGGACCATACTGGTAAAACCTGGTATATACTGTATATAATATATATGTACAGCTGGTATAAGTTATATATCTCCTGTATATAGTGATATGGACCATGCTGGTATAACCTGGGTATATATGGTATATAATATATATGTACAGCTGGTATAAGTTATATATCTCCCTGTATATAGTGATATGGACCATGCTGGTATAACCTGGTATATACTGTATATAATATATATGTACAGCTGGTATAAGTTATATATCTCCTGTATATAGTGATTATGGACCATGCTGGTATATACTGTATATAATATATATGTACAGCTGGTATAAGTTATATTATCTCCTGTACATAGTGATATGTAACCTGGTATATACTGTATATAATATATATGTACAGCTGGTATAAGTTATATATCTCCTGTATATAGTGATATGGACCATGCTGGTATATACTGTATATAATTATATATGTACAGCTGGTATAAGTTATATATCTCCTGTATATAGTGATATGGACCATGCTGGTATAACCTGGTATATACTGTATATAATATATATGTACAGCTGGTATACGTTATATATATCTCCTGTATATAGTGATATGGACCATGCTGGTATAACCTGGGTATATACTGTATACAATATATATGTACAGCTGGTATAAGTTATATATCTCCTGTATATAGTGATATGGACCATGCTGGTATAACCTGGGTATATACTGTATATAATTATATATGTACAGTTGGTATAAGTTATATATCTCCTGTATATAGTGATATGGACCATGCTGGTATAACCTGGGTATATACTGTATATAATATATATGTACAGCTGGTATAAGTTATATATCTCCTGTATATAGTGATATGGACCATGCTGGTATAACCTGGTATATACTGTATATAATATATATGTACAGCTGGTATAAGTTATATATCTCCTGTATATAGTGATATGGACCATGCTGGTATAACCTGGTATATACTGTATATAATTATATATGTACAGCTGGTATAAGTTATATATCTCCTGTATATAGTGATATGGACCATGCTGGTATAACCTGGGTATATACTGTATATAATATATATGTACAGCTGGTATAAGTTATATACCTCCTGTATATAGTGATATGGACCATGCTGGTATAACCTGGTATATACTGTATATAATTCTATATGTACAGCTGGTATAAGTTATATATCTCCTGTATATAGTGATATGGACCATGCTGGTATAACCTGGTATATACTGTATATAATATATATGTACAGCTGGTATAAGTTATATATCTCCTGTATATAGTGATATGGACCATGCTGGTATAACCTGGTATATACTGTATATAATATATATGTACAGCTGGTATAAGTTATATATCTCCTGTATATAGTGATATGGACCATGCTGGTATAACCTGGTATATACTGTATATAATATATATGTACAGCTGGTATAAGTTATATATATCTCCTGTATATAGTGATATGGACCATGCTGGTATAACCTGGGTATATACTGTATATAATTATATATGTACAGCTGGTATAAGTTATATATCTCCTGTATATAGTGATATGGACCATGCTGGTATAACCTGGGTATATACTGTATATAATATATATGTACAGCTGGTATAAGTTATATATCTCCTGTATATAGTGATATGGACCATGCTGGTATAACCTGGGTATATACTGTATATAATATATATGTACAGCTGGTATAAGTTATATATCTCCTGTATATAGTGATATAGACCATGCTGGTATAACCTGGTATATACTGTATATAATATATATGTACAGCTGGTATAAGATATATATCTCCTGTATATAGTGATATGTACCATGCTGGTATAACCTGGTATATACTGTATATAATATATATGTACAGCTGGTATAAGTTATATATATCTCCTGTATATAGTGATATGGACCATGCTGGTATAACCTGGGTATATACTGTATATAATATATATGTACAGCTGGTATAAGTTATATATCTCCTGTATATGGTGATATGGACCATGCTGGTACAACCTGGGTATATACTGTATATAATATATATGTACAGCTGGTATAAGTTATATATCTCCTGTATATAGTGATATGGACCATGCTGGTATAACCTGGTATATACTGTATATAATATATATGTACAGCTGGTATAAGTTATATATCTCCTGTATATATTGATATGGACCATGCTGGTATAACCTGGGTATATACTGTATATAATTATATATGTACAGCTGGTATAAGTTATATATCTCCTGTATATAGTGATATGGACCATGCTGGTATAACCTGGGTATATACTGTATATAATATATATGTACAGCTGGTATAAGTTATATATCTCCTGTATATAGTGATATGGACCATGCTGGTATATACTGTATATAATATATATCTCCTGTATATAGTCCATGCTGGTATAACCTGGGTATATACTGTATATAATATATATCTCCTGTATATAGTGATATGGACCATGCTGGTATAACCTGGGTATATACTGTATATAATATATATCTCCTGTATATAGTGATATGGACCATGCTGGTATAACCTGGGTATATACTGTATATAATATATATCTCCTGTATATAGTCCATGCTGGTATAACCTGGGTATATACTGTATATAATATATATCTCCTGTATATAGTGATATGGACCATGCTGGTATAACCTGGGTATATACTGTATATAATATATATCTCCTGTATATAGTGATATGGACCATGCTGGTATAACCTGGGTATATACTGTATATAATATATCTCCTGTATATAGGTCCATGCTGGTATAACCTGGTATATACTGTATATAATATATATGTACAGCTGGTATAAGTTATATATCTCCTGTATATAGTGATATGGACCATGCTGGTATAACCTGGGTATATACTGTATATAATTATATATGTACAGCTGGTATAAGTTATATATCTCCTGTATATAGTGATATGGACCATGCTGGTATAACCTGGTATATACTGTATATAATTATATATGTACAGCTGGTATAAGTTATATATCTCCTGTATATAGTGATATGGACCATGCTGGTATAACCTGGTATATACTGTATATAATTATATATGTACAGCTGGTATAAGTTATATATCTCCTGTATATAGTGATATGGACCATGCTGGTATAACCTGGTATATACTGTATATAATATATATGTACAGCTGGTATAAGTTATATACCTCCTGTATATAGTGATATGGACCATGCTGGTATAACCTGGTATATACTGTATATAATTCTATATGTACAGCTGGTATAA
>NW_026610603.1:295702-375026 GCF_029499605.1 Hyla sarda
ACACCTTCCCTCCCAACACTATACCTTCCCTACACTACGCCTTCCCTCTCCACGCTACACCTTCCCTCTCCACGCTTCACCTTCCCTCACCACGCTACACCTTCCCTCTCTACACTACACCTTCCATCCCTACACTACACCTTCCTTCCCCACACTACACCTTCCCTCCCCACACTACGTCTTCCCTCCCCACACTACACCTTTCCTCCCTACACTACACCTTTCCTCCCTACACTACACCTTCCCTCCCTACACTATACCTTCCCTCCCTACACTATACCTTCCCTCCCTACACTATACCTTCCCTCCCTACACTACACCTTCCCTCCCTACACTACACCTTCCCTCCCTACACTACACCTTCCCTCCCTACACTATACCTTCCCTCCCTACACTACACCTTCCCTCCCTACACTACACCTTCCATCCCTACACTACACCTTCCCTCCCTCCCTACACTACACCTTCCCTCCCTACACTACACCTTCCCTCTCTACACTACACCTTCCCTCCCTCCCTACACTACACCTTCCCTCCCTACACTATACCTTCCCTCCCTACACTACACCTTCCCTCCCTTCACTACACCTTCCATCCCTACACTACACCTTCCCTCCCTCCCTACACTACACCTTCCCTCCCTACACTATACCTTCCCTCCCTACACTACACCTTCCCTCCCTACACTACACCTTCCCTCCCTCCCTACACTACACCTTCCCTCCCTACACTACACCTTCCCTCCCTACACTACACCTTCCCTCCCTACACTACACCTTCCCTCTCTACACTACACCTTCCCTCCCTCCCTACACTACACCTTCCCTCCCTACACTACACCTTCCCTCCCTACACTGCACCTTCCCCCCTACACTACACCTTCCCTCCCTCCCTACACTACACCTTCCCTCCCTACACTATACCTTCCCTCCCTACACTGCACCTTCCCCCCTACACTACACCTTTTGTCCTCTTATGACTCCAGCTGTATTTCTTCCCCATTGATTCGGCTCAGCTACATCCCCTAATGTGACAGTCCGCTCCACAGGAGGCAGTGTGGGGTGACCCCAGCCGGCACTGTTCTTACCTGGTGTAGTTGGTGTTCTGTGCCCAGCAGAGTCCAAGGCAGAGGGTGAAGCAGAGTAGCAGAGCGGAGCTCATGGTGTAGTGCTGACCGGACAGGAGGAGGAATGAGGCAGCAAATGGGTGTCAGGAGGACAAGAACCTAGGGGGGCGGGGGTAAATGGAAACAGATGTGCGCTGTACTCCCCCTCCAAGTACACTGACACCACACTCATCACTGTGCACTCACTATATACACTGACACCACACTCATCACTGTGCACTCACTATATACACTGACACACCACACTCATCACTGTGCACTCACTATATACACTGACACCACACTCATCACTGTGCACTCACTATATACACTGACACCACACTCATCACTGTGCATTCACTATATACACTGACACCACACTCATCACTGTGCACTCACTATATACACTGACACCACACTCATCACTGTGCACTCACTATATACACTGACACCACACTCATCACTGTGCATTCACTATATACACTGACACCACACTCATCACTGTGCACTCACTATATACACTGACACCACACTCATCACTGTGCACTCACTATATACACTGACACCACACACATCACTGTGCACTCACTATATACACTGACACCACACTCATCACTGTGCACTCACTATATACACTGACACCACACTCATCACTGTGCACTCACTATATACACTGACACCACACTCATCACTGTGCACTCACTATATACACTGACACAACACTCATCACTGTGCACTCACTATATACACTGACACCACACACATCACTGTGCACTCACTATATACACTGACACCACACTCATCACTGTGCACTCACTATATACACTGACACCACACTCATCACTGTGCACTCATTATATACACTGACACCACACTCATCACTGTGCACTCACTATATACACAGACACCACACTCATCACTGTGCACTCCCTATATACACTGACACCACACACATCACTGTGCACTCACTATATACACTGACACCACACACATCACTGTGCACTCACTATATACACTGACACCACACTCATCACTGTGCACTCACTATATACACTGACACCACACTCATCACTGTGCACTCATTATATACACTGACACCACACTCATCACTGTGCACTCACTATATACACTGACACCACACTCATCACTGTGCACTCACTATATACACTGACACCACACTCATCACTGTGCACTCCCTATATACACTGACACCACACTCATCACTGTGCACTCCCTATATACACTGACACCACACTCATCACTGTGCACTCACTATATACACTGACACCACACTCATCACTGTGCACTCACTATATACACTGACACCACACTCATCACTGTGCACTCACTATATACACTGACACAACACTCATCACTGTGCACTCACTATATACACTGACACCACACTCATCACTGTGCACTCATTATATACACTGACACCACACTCATCACTGTGCACTCACTATATACACTGACACCACACTCATCACTGTGCAGTCACTATATACACTGACACCACACTCATCACTGTGCACTCACTATATACACTGACACCACACTCATCACTGTGCACTCACTATATACACTGACACCACACTCATCACTGTGCACTCACTATATACACTGACACCACACTCATCACTGTGCACTCACTATATACACTGACACCACACTCATCACTGTGCACTCATTATATACACTGACACCACACTCATCACTGTGCATTCACTATATACACTGACACCACACTCATCACTGTGCACTCACTATATACACTGACACCACACTCATCACTGTGCACTCACTATATACACTGACACCACACTCATCACTGTGCACTCATTATATACACTGACACCACACTCATCACTGTGCACTCACTATATACACTGACACCACACTCATCACTGTGCACTCACTATATACACTGACACCACACACATCACTGTGCACTCACTATATACACTGACACCACACTCATCACTGTGCACTCATTATATACACTGACACCACACTCATCACTGTGCACTCATTATATACACTGACACCACACTCATCACTGTGCACTCACTATATACACTGACACCACACTCATCACTGTGCACTCATTATATACACTGACACCACACTCATCACTGTGCACTCACTATATACACTGACACCACACTCATCACTGTGCACTCACTATATACACTGACACACCACACTCATCACTGTGCACTCACTATATACACTGACACCACACACATCACTGTGCACTCACTATATACACTGACACCACACACATCACTGTGCACTCACTATATACACTGACACCACACTCATCACTGTGCACTCATTATATACACTGACACCACACTCATCACTGTGCACTCACTATATACACTGACACCACACTCATCACTGTGCATTCACTATATACACTGACACCACACTCATCACTGTGCACTCACTATATACACTGACACCACACTCATCACTGTGCACTCACTATATACACTGACACCACACTCATCACTGTGCACTCACTATATACACTGACACAACACTCATCACTGTGCACTCACTATATACACTGACACCACACTCATCACTGTGCATTCACTATATACACTGACACCACACTCATCACTGTGCACTCACTATATACACTGACACCACACTCATCACTGTGCACTCACTATATACACTGACACCACACTCATCACTGTGCACTCACTATATACACTGACACCACACTCATCACTGTGCACTCACTATATACACTGACACCACACTCATCACTGTGCACTCACTATATACACTGACACCACACTCATCACTGTGCACTCACTATATACACTGACACCACACTCATCACTGTGCACTCACTATATACACTGACACCACACTCATCACTGTGCACTCACTATATACACTGACACCACACTCATCACTGTGCACTCACTATATACACTGACACCACACACATCACTGTGCACTCACTATATACACTGACACCACACACATCACTGTGCACTCACTATATACACTGACACCACACTCATCACTGTGCACTCATTATATACACTGACACCACACACATCACTGTGCACTCACTATATACACTGACACCACACTCATCACTGTGCACTCACTATATACACTGACACCACACTCATCACTGTGCACTCACTATATACACTGACACCACACTCATCACTGTGCACTCACTATATACACTGACACCACACTCATCACTGTGCACTCACTATATACACTGACACCACACTCATCACTGTGCACTCACTATATACACTGACACCACACTCATCACTGTGCACTCACTATATACACTGACACCACACTCATCACTGTGCACTCACTATATACACTGACACCACACACATCACTGTGCACTCACTATATACACTGACACCACACACATCACTGTGCACTCACTATATACACTGACACCACACTCATCACTGTGCACTCATTATATACACTGACACCACACTCATCACTGTGCACTCACTATATACACTGACACCACACTCATCACTGTGCACTCACTATATACACTGACACCACACTCATCACTGTGCACTCACTATATACACTGACACCACACTCATCACTGTGCACTCACTATATACACTGACACCACACTCATCACTGTGCACTCATTATATACACTGACACCACACTCATCACTGTGCACTCACTATATACACTGACACCACACTCATCACTGTGCACTCATTATATACACTGACACCACACTCATCACTGTGCACTCACTATATACACTGACACCACACACATCACTGTGCACTCACTATATACACTGACACCACACTCATCACTGTGCACTCACTATATACACTGACACCACACTCATCACTGTGCACTCACTATATACACTGACACCACACTCATCACTGTGCACTCACTATATACACTGACACAACACTCATCACTGTGCACTCACTATATACACTGACACCACACACATCACTGTGCACTCACTATATACACTGACACCACACTCATCACTGTGCACTCACTATATACACTGACACCACACTCATCACTGTGCACTCACTATATACACTGACACCACACTCATCACTGTGCACTCACTATATACACTGACACCACACTCATCACTGTGCACTCACTATATACACTGACACCACACTCATCACTGTGCACTCACTATATACACTGACACCACACTCATCACTGTGCACTCACTATATACACTGACACCACACTCATCACTGTGCACTCACTATATACACTGACACCACACTCATCACTGTGCACTCACTATATACACTGACACCACACTCATCACTGTGCACTCACTATATACACTGACACACCACACTCATCACTGTGCACTCACTATATACACTGACACCACACTCATCACTGTGCACTCATTATATACACTGACACCACACTCATCACTGTGCACTCACTATATACACTGACACCACACTCATCACTGTGCACTCACTATATACACTGACACCACACACATCACTGTGCACTCACTATATACACTGACACCACACTCATCACTGTGCACTCACTATATACACTGACACCACACTCATCACTGTGCACTCATTATATACACTGACACCACACTCATCACTGTGCACTCACTATACACTGACACCACACTCATCACTGTGCACTCACTATATACACTGACACCACACTCATTACTGTGCACTCATTATATACATTGACACCACACTCATCACTGTGCACTCACTATATACACTGACACCACACTCATCACTGTGCACTCACTATATACACTGACACCACACTCATCACTGTGCACTCACTATATACACTGACACCACACTCATCACTGTGCACTCACTATATACACTGACACCACACTCATCACTGTGCACTCACTATATACACTGACACCACACACATCACTGTGCACTCACTATATACACTGACACCACACTCATCACTGTGCACTCACTATATACACTGACACCACACACATCACTGTGCACTCACTATATACACTGACACCACACTCATCACTGTGCACTCACTATATACACTGACACCACACTCATCACTGTGCACTCACTATATACACTAACACCACACTCATCACTGTGCACTCACTATATACACTGACACCACACTCATCACTGTGCACTCACTATATACACTGACACCACACTCATCACTGTGCACTCACTATATACACTGACACAACACTCATCACTGTGCACTCATTATATACACTGACACCACACTCATCACTGTGCACTCACTATATACACTGACACCACACTCATCACTGTGCACTCACTATATACACTGACACCACACTCATCACTGTGCACTCACTATATACACTGACACCACACTCATCACTGTGCACTCACTATATACACTGACACCACACTCATCACTGTGCACTCACTATATACACTGACACCACACTCATCACTGTGCACTCATTATATACACTGACACCACACTCATCACTGTGCACTCACTATATACACTGACACCACACTCATCACTGTGCACTCACTATATACACTGACACCACACTCATCACTGTGCACTCACTATATACACTGACACACCACACTCATCACTGTGCACTCACTATATACACTGACACCATACTCATCACTGTGCACTCACTATATACACTGACACCACACTCATCACTGTGCACTCACTATATACACTGACACCACACTCATCACTGTGCACTCACTATATACACTGACACCACACTCATCACTGTGCACTCACTATATACACTGACACCACACTCATCACTGTGCACTCACTATATACACTGACACCACACTCATCACTGTGCACTCACTATATACACTGACACAACACTCATCACTGTGCACTCACTATATACACTGACACCACACTCATCACTGTGCACTCACTATATACACTGACACCACACTCATCACTGTGCACTCACTATATACACTGACACCATACTCATCACTGTGCACTCACTATATACACTGACACCACACTCATCACTGTGCACTCACTATATACACTGACACCACACTCATCACTGTGCACTCACTATATACACTGACACCACACTCATCACTGTGCACTCATTATATACACTGACACACCGCAATGTTTTCGCGGGTCACCCCTACCGAAGTTGATGAGCATTAAAAAAAAAGGGAAAAGCGCCGCAATGCACTATATCTATTTATCAGTGGGTATGTAGATTACAGTGCTGCTTTAGACAGCAACTCACAAATGACGTCTTCTCTAATCAGCGTCGTTCCCTTTTCTTCTCCCCGGCCATCGTGAACATTTCTTGGGTGATAGAGGGGTGTAGATGGGTGACAAAGGGGTGTAGTAGAATGTACATAGGTGCCAGAGGGGTGTAGAAGAGTGTACATGGGTGCCAGGGTGCAAAGGGGGTGATAGAGGGGTGTATATTGGTGACAGAGGGGTGTTGGGGGTGGACAGGAGTGTACATGGGTGACAGGAGTGTAGAGGGGTGTAAATGGTTGACAGAGGGGTGTACATGGGTACAGATGGGTGTAGGAGAGTCTACATGGGTGTTGAGGGGTGTACATGGGTGACAGAGGGGTATGGAAGAGTGTACATGGGTGGCAGAGGGGTATAGAGGAGTGTACATGGGTAACAGAGGGGTGTAGAGGAGTGTACATGGGTGACAGGGGGGTGTAGAGGAGCGTACATTGGTGACGGGTGTAGAAGAGTGTAGATAGGTGAAAGGGGGCGTAGGGGGTAACAGAGGGCTGTTCATGGTGTCTCTCGCACGTGCCGTCGCTGCTCCGCCCAGGCAGTCCCCAGCAGTGATGCCTCTTTAATCAAGCGAGGAGGAACCAAAGAGCCGCCCTGTGTTGCACAGGGGAAGATTTTGTCTACTGGACCAAAACGGGAAGTTCCCTGGGCGCAGCCATATTGGAGGTTCCGGCTGCTGCGTCTCGCTCTGCTGCTATCCATCAAGCACCCGCTGCAGCGCAGACTCTGCAAACACCAACAATTGTCAGTATTAAGTCTCTGGTGTGAGTACCTGCTAGCATTAACTCATTAGTACCTGCAAGTTTGGTCGCAAGACATATTACAACCGGGTACCTGCAAAATAGAGAAGGAGCATACTTTGCAGTACCCCCATTAGTCAAGTCCAAGCCATTGCAGCATTTCAGCAATCATCTTAAAGGGGAAAGCACATTATTCTTAAAGCAACAGCTCACTCAAAACTCATCAAGATGTCAGAACCCAGCTCTCTAGATCAACCATGCGACAGCGCCCCTTCATCTCCAGCAGCGAGGTCATCACCTGCCCCAGCAGCCAGGACCTTGCCCGCTCTACCTGCAGTCAGCATCAACAGTCCTGGTGTTCCAGCGTCTGCACCGATATTCATGGGGATCCCTGTCCTCCCTACCTACAATGGAGACCCCTTCACCCTGAGGGATTTCAAAGAGAGGATCCAGAGTTTGTTTGTCTTTTACTCTTTCCCTCTTAACCAACAGGTGCAATTGCTCACAGGGCAACACCAGGGACCAGCGCTAGAAGAAGCGACTGTAGGAGATCTTTGAAGGACTGTACCAGGTATTGGAGTCACATTCTCCATCAGAGGTACGTCTCCGGTTGTATGAAAGGCGACAAAAGCCAGGTGAGACCTTGAAAGCATATGCCGTAGCCCTACAGAATGCCCTAGAGACTGTCCAAAATCTAGATGGTATAACTCCCGAGCAGGGCAACAAGGTGTTAATGGACAGATTTATTGATGGGGCTCATAACAAATGGGACAAAGCCCAGCTGAGAATGTAAACGGTCCAAAACCCCAACTTGTCCTTCCCCGCTTTCAAATGACTGGCTATCCAAGTGATTGAGTCCGGGACTGAGTTAGAGGAAGTTTGTACACCCTTTATACCTGTTCCAGAGCCACTAGGGGCGGTAGCCAAAGCTATACCACCTCCGTCATCTACCCCCGCCCCAGTGTCCTCTACTTTGCCAGTGACTGCAGCCTCTGTTTTACAGAGTGTTAGGCAGGACATTGAACAACTAAGGCTGTGAAGGAACTTGCCACCCGTGCCGCTCCACCTGTTAACCACCCCTGCCAAGAAAAACTGCCCCAGCCCCTGTTCCCCGGAATTTCAATTACCCTTTTGCACTTACTGTAACAAATCAGGACATTGAAAAAATGCAGTGCTGGGATTTAAACGGATTTCCCCTGAGGTCGCGGACCGGCCCTCAGGAAAACAGTCATCAGGTCCAATCCCAGAATGAACTCAGTCAGGACTCTCACTTTATGTCGCCTCCTGCCCCTATGTAAAAGTTATTGTAGAAGGTGTACCGTTGAAGGCGTTGATAGATACAAGGTCACAAGTGTCTACTATACCTAAAAGTGTTTTCTATCAGCATTGGGATGCTAGTTTATTGTGTGAACCTGATGATGTTAACTTCCGAGTAGTTGCGGGTAATGGGCAACCAGTCCCCAGACATGGATACTGGGAGCCAGCTACACAGTTGGGAAAGCATGAACTTACTGGGCAGGGAGTGATTGAAACTTATGTGACAGATATAGGATCTGCTGAGTTTATATTGGGGAGGCCTTGCATGCCTCTCTTCCCCATGTGTCCCCTTCATGCCAGCGGGCTGCGCAGCACCACTTGAAAGTTCTGCAGGTGGAGCAGAAGTTTGCCAACAAGCAAGGTGAAATCAGCAGAGTACGAGTTCAAGACATCAGGTCGGTGACCTTACAATCCAACACGGAGACTATCATCTGGTGTTGTGTACGTCCCGGAAACAAGAATAGGGACTATCAAGGCCTGCTGGAACCTATGCCATTGGAAGATCATCCTCTTGTTCGAGCTGCGAGAAGCCTTGTCACTGTCACCAACGGGACAGTGCCCAAATACACTCCTGTAGCCCAGCTGTACCTCCTAGAATTGAAAGACATTGTGACAGAACATCTGGTGGCCCGACAGTGTGCAACTCAAGTGGCCGAATCATCTGGTGAGAGCCCTCCAGAGCCCTGGTGGGCGCAACTCCAGTTTGGAGACAACGCAACTCCAGTTTGGAGACGACACTACCCCAAGGGACCAAGTCAATGGAATCATCAATGTTGCCAAGAGGTACCATGAGGCTTTCAGCAAGCACCCCACAGACTTTGGGCAGACTTCAATGATTCAGCACCCAATCCTCACAGGTGATAGCCCACTAATCAAGGAAAGACACCGTCCGGTCGTGCCCTGCATGTATCAGACTGTCAAGAAGATGCTGGTCGACATGAAAGAGGCAGACGTAATCCATGAAAGTCAGAGCCCCTGGGCGGCACCACTTGTCCTAGTCAAGAAAAAGGACGGAACCATCCGCTTCTGTGTCGACTACAGGAAATTGAACAATGTCACACATAAGGACGCTAATCCATTGCCAAGGATCGAGGAGTCACTCACAGCCCTTGGGTCGGCTGCTTACATCTCCATCCTGTGGATATTAACCAGTGGATATTGATTTTCCTTGAGAAAATGGGTATAAGAAAAGATGCCCTTTGCCCAAAATGCAATAAGAAAGAGGCGGATCTACAGCACTTAATGTGGGACTGTTGGAGAGATAAAGAATTTTGGGAAAGTGTGTATAGGAAAATTGTGAAGGTTTTCAAAATTGAGGTGCCGTTTGAGGCTAGAAGTGCAGTTCTGGGGATAGGATTGAACATAAAAGGTTTTGGAAATGTGATTCTGAGAATTATTGGACTAGCAAAGATGGTGATACTTAGGAAGTGGATGGGCCCGGATGCGCCAACGGAAAAAGAATGGGTAGGGTTAGTGAATAAGGTAAAAAATATGAAGAAATCCTATATAAGGATAGGAAAATAGGAAAAATGGTCATTATGGAAAAATTAGCATGTCTCCTTGTTAGAGGGTTTGCTAGGTTGTTGTCCTTGGTTCTCTTTTCCTAGATGGATTAGGATCAGATAGTAATGACAGGCTGAGGGGTGGGTAGGTGCGGGATGGGTCAGGGGGTATTATATTTTGTTATTGTGGGAAAAAAACTGTGGATATTGGCAAGTGGCCATGGAGGATCGGAGAAGACCGCCTTCGTGACACCCATGGGTGTCACGATGCCGGCTGGCAGGAGGTGGATCCTCTGTGCCAGAGAGGGATAGCGAGGACCGTGCTAGTGGACCGGTTCTAAGACACTACTGGTTTTCACCAGAGCCCGCCGCAAAGCGGGATGGTCTTGCTGCGGCGGTAGTGACCAGGTCGTATCCACTAGCAACGGTTCACCTCTCTGGCTGCTGAAGATAGGCGAGGTACAAGGGAGTAGGCAGAAGCAAAGTCGGACGTAGCAGAAGGTCGGGGGCAGGCGGCAAGGTTCGTAGTCAGGGGAGATAGCAGAAGTTCTGGTACACAGGCTTTAAACACACAAAACGCTTTCACTAGGCACAAGGGCAACAAGATCCGGCAAGGAAGTGCATGGGAGGAGGATAGATATAGTCAGGGACCAGGTGGAAGCCAATTAAGCTAATTGGGCCAGACACCAATCATTGGTGCACTGGCCCTTTAAGTCTCAGGGAGCTGGCGCGCGCGCGCCCTAGAGAGCGGAGCCGCGCGCGCCAGCACATGACAGCAGGGGACGGGAACGGGTAAGTGACCTGGGATGCGATTCGCGAGCGGGCGCGTCCCGCTGTGCGAATCGCATCCCCAACGGCCATGACAGAGCAGCGCTCCCGGTCAGCGGGACTGACCGGGGAGCTGCAGGGAGAAAGACGCCGTGAGCGCTCCGGGGAGGAGCGGGGACCCGGAGCGCTAGGCGTAACAGTACCCCCCCCCTTAGGTCTCCCCTTCTCTTTATCCGGTAACTGCCTCCCCTGGGATGAGGACACCGGGAAAGGATGGAGGGATTCCTCAACGGCAGGCAGAACAGCAGGAGTAGGAATGGGGAGAGAGGGCAGAGGGCGAGACCTGGCACGGGGCAGTGTGACACCAGGACGAGGGCCATGCGGGGACACAGGGGCTTGCCTGATGGGACTGGGAGGGGGGGAGAGGCATTTCCTGTGGCAGGCAGAGTCCTTAATGACCTTAGGGGGACCGGATACAGGAGGAACCACAGGGTCACGGCAGGGAGTACTGGGAACCGGTTGAAGGCAGTCCTTGGAACAAGAGGGGCCCCAAGTCTTGATCTCCCCAGTGGACCAATCCAGGGTTGGGGAATGGTGTTGAAGCCAGGGTAGTCCAAGGAGAACTTCAGAAGTGCAATTAGGAAGGACCAAAAATACAATTTCCTCGTGATGAGGTCCGATGCACATTAGGAGGGGCTCCGTGCGGAAACGCACGGTGCAATCCAACCTGGCTCCGTTGACCGCGGAAACGTGGAGTGGCTTGACAAGACGGGTCACCGGAATGCGGAATTTATTCACTAAGGACTCCCGAATAAAATTCCCAGAAGCTCCAGAGTCCAGGCAGGCCACGGCTGAGAGGGAAGAGCTGGCTGAAGTAGAGATCCGAACAGGCACCGTGAGACGTGGAGAAGCCGACTTAGCATCAAGAGACGCCACACCCACGAGAGCTGGGTGCGAGCGTGCGTTTCCCAGACGTGGAGGACGGATTGGGCAATCCACCAAAAAATGTTCAGTACTGGCACAGTACAGACAAAGATTCTCTTCCTTACGGCGATTCCTCTCTTCCAGGGTCAGGCGAGACCGATCCACTTGCATGGCCTCCTCGGCGGGAGGCCTAGGCGCAGATTGCAGTGGAGACTGTGGGAGAGGTGTCCAGAGATCTAAGTCTTTTTCCTGGCGGAGCTCTTGATGCCTCTCAGAAAAACGCATGTCAATGCGAGTGGCTAGATGAATGAGTTCATGCAGGTTAGCAGGAGTCTCTCGTGCGGCCAGAACATCTTTAATGTTGCTGGATAGGCCTTTTTTAAAGGTCGCGCAGAGAGCCTCATTATTCCAGGATAGTTCAGAGGCAAGAGTACGGAATTGTATGGCGTACTCGCCAACGGAGGAATTACCCTGGACCAGGTTCAGCAGGGCAGTCTCAGCAGAAGAGGCTCGGGCAGGTTCCTCAAAGACACTTCGAATTTCCGAGAAGAAGGAGTGTACAGAGGCAGTGACGGGGTCATTGCGGTCCCAGAGCGGTGTGGCCCATGACAGAGCTTTTCCAGACAGAAGGCTGACTACAAAAGCCACCTTAGACCTTTCAGTAGGAAACTGGTCCGACATCATCTCCATGTGCAGGGAACATTGCGAAAGAAAGCCACGGCAAAACTTAGAGTCCCCATTAAATTTGTCCGGCAAGGACAGGCGGAGGCTAGGAGTGGCCACTCGCTGCGGAAGGGGTGCAGGAGCTGGCGGAGGAGATGGTTGTTGCTGCTGTAGCTGTGACTGTACTTGCTGTAGTTGTGACTGGAGTTGCTGTGTCATGGTGGTCAAGTACGACAGCTGGTGATCTTGTTGGGCGATCTGACGAGCTTGCTGGGCGACCAGCGTAGGGAGGTCAGCGACAACTGGCAGAGGAACTTCAGCGGGATCCATGGCCGGATCTACTGTCACGATGCCGGCTGGCAGGAGGTGGATCCTCTGTGCCAGAGAGGGATAGCGAGGACCGTGCTAGTGGACCGGTTCTAAGACACTACTGGTTTTCACCAGAGCCCGCCGCAAAGCGGGATGGTCTTGCTGCGGCGGTAGTGACCAGGTCGTATCCACTAGCAACGGCTCACCTCTCTGGCTGCTGAAGATAGGCGAGGTACAAGGGAGTAGGCAGAAGCAAAGTCGGACGTAGCAGAAGGTCGGGGGCAGGCGGCAAGGTTCGTAGTCAGGGGAGATAGCAGAAGTTCTGGTACACAGGCTTTAAACACACAAAACGCTTTCACTAGGCACAAGGGCAACAAGATCCGGCAAGGAAGTGCATGGGAGGAGGATAGATATAGTCAGGGACCAGGTGGAAGCCAATTAAGCTAATTGGGCCAGACACCAATCATTGGTGCACTGGCCCTTTAAGTCTCAGGGAGCTGGCGCGCGCGCGCCCTAGAGAGCGGAGCCGCGCGCGCCAGCACATGACAGCAGGGGACGGGAACGGGTAAGTGACCTGGGATGCGATTCGCGAGCGGGCGCGTCCCGCTGTGCGAATCGCATCCCCAACGGCCATGACAGAGCAGCGCTCCCGGTCAGCGGGACTGACCGGGGAGCTGCAGGGAGAAAGACGCCGTGAGCGCTCCGGGGAGGAGCGGGGACCCGGAGCGCTAGGCGTAACAATGGGACTGTTGGAGTTTGAAAGTATGCCATTTGGGCTGGGCAATACCCCTGCTACATTACAGCATCTGATGGAAAGATGCCTGGGCCATCTGAATTTTTAAAGTGTCCTATTGTACCTGGACAATGTCATTGTGTATTCCAAGTCCTACCAGTAACACCTTAGCCACCTGTCGGATGTCTTCCAAGTCCTGATCAAGCATGGACTGAAGATCAAACCATCAAAGTGTCACTTGCTCAAACCTCAGGTCCACTACTTGGGTCATGTTGTCAGTGCAGAGGGAGTCCAGCCTAATCCTGAAAAGAAGTTGTCAAGGACTGGCCAACCCCACACACGGTGAAAGATGTCAGGAGCTTCCTGGGGTTCCGCCGTTTCATTTCCCACTTCGCCCACATTGCAGAACCCCTCACAGCTCTCTTACAGGGTAAGACGAAGTAGAACTACAATGGAAGACTACCTGTTGAATGGGCCGAAGAGCAAGAGACGGCGTTTCGAGCTCTCAAAAGTCTGCTGAAAAATTCACCCATCTTGACGTATCCAGACTGATGAAGGCGAAGATGAAGGCGTTCCAGACTCTCCAGAAGTGGTGTTGCACAGGTCCCAAAGGAACCAATTCCCGCAATGTACAAAGATTAGCTCACAATATAGTGTACAAGGTTATGTACCACACATAGTCAGTTCACATGTAAACACATAAGTTAGGACTGTAACATTACTTGTTGTCCCAGTCCACTGTCACGATGCTGGCTGGCTGGAGGTGGATCCTCTGTGCCAGAGAGGGATTGGCGTGGACCGTGCTAGTGGACCGGTTCTAAGTCACTACTGGTGTTCACCAGAGCCCGCCGCAAAGCGGGATGGTCTTGCTGCGGCGGTAGTGACCAGGTCGTATCCACTAGCAACGGCTCAACCTCTCTGACTGCTGAAGATAGGCGCAGTACAAGGGAGTAGACAGAAGCAAGGTCGGACGTAGCAGAAGGTCGGGGCAGGCAGCAAGGATCGTAATCAGGGGCAACGGCAGGAGGTCTGGAACACAGGCTAGGAACACACAAGGAAACGCTTTCACTGGCACAATGGCAACAAGATCCGGCGAGGGAGTGCAGGGGAAGTGAGGTATACATAGGGAGTGCACAGGTGAACACACTAATTAGAACCACTGCGCCAATCAGCGGCGCAGTGGCCCTTTAAATCGCAGAGACCCGGCGCGCGCGCGCCCTAGGGAGCGGGGCCGCGCGCGCCGGGACAGGACCGACGGAGAGCGAGTCAGGTACGGGAGCCGGGGTGCGCATCGCGAGCGGGCGCCACCCGCATCGCGAATCGCATCCCGGCTGGAGGCAGGATCGCAGCGCACCGGGTCAGTGGATCTGCCCGGAGCGCTGCAATAGCGAGAGTGTAGCGAGCGCTCCGGGGAGGAGCGGGGACCCGGAGCGCTCGGCGTAACAGTACCCCCCCCCTTGGGTCTCCCCCTCTTCTTGGAGCCTGAGAACCTGAGGACCAGACTTTTGTCTAGGATATTGTCCTCAGGTTCCCAGGATCTCTCTTCAGGACCACAGCCCTCCCAATCGACCAAAAAGAAGGTTTTCCCTCTGACCTTCTTGGAGGCCAGTATCTCCTTTACGGAGAAGATGTCCGAGGAGCCGGAAACAGGAGTGGGAGAAACAAGTTTGGGAGAGAAACGGTTGATGATGAGTGGTTTAAGAAGAGAAACGTGAAAGGCATTAGGAATACGAAGAGAAGGAGGAAGAAGAAGTTTGTAAGAGACAGGATTAATCTGGCACAAAATTTTGAAAGGACCAAGATAGCGTGGTCCCAATTTGTAGCTGGGAACACGGAAGCGGACATATTTAGCGGAGAGCCATACCTTGTCTCCGGGAGAAAAAATGGGGGGAGCTCTTCTTTTCTTATCAGCAAACTTCTTCATGCGTGATGAAGCCTGTAAGAGAGAATTTTGGGTCTCTTTCCATATGGTGGAAAGATCACGAGTTATTTCATCCACAGCGGGCAAACCAGAGGGCAAGGGAGTAGGGAGGGGGGGAAGAGGGTGACGGCCGTACACCACGAAAAATGGGGATTTGGAAGAAGACTCAGAGACTCTGAAGTTATACGAGAATTCGGCCCATGGTAGAAGATCTGCCCAGTCATCCTGGCGGGAGGAAACAAAATGCCGTAAATAATCACCCAGGACCTGGTTAACTCTTTCTACTTGCCCATTGGACTGAGGATGATAAGCAGAAGAAAAGTTTAATTTAATCTTGAGTTGTTTACAGAGAGCCCTCCAGAATTTTGACACGAATTGGACGCCTCTATCCGAGACGATCTGCGTGGGCAACCCGTGAAGACGAAAAATGTGTACAAAAAATTGTTTTGCCAACTGAGGCGCTGAAGGAAGACCAGGAAGAGGAATAAAATGTGCCATCTTGGAAAATCGATCAACGACTACCCAAACAACAGTGTTGCCACGGGATGGGGGTAAGTCTGTAATAAAGTCCATACCAATCAGAGACCAAGGCTGTTCGGGGACAGGCAGAGGATGAAGAAGACCAGCGGGCTTCTGGCGAGGAGTCTTATCCCGGGCACAGACAGTGCAGGCTCGCACAAAATCAACAACATCCGTCTCCAGAGTCGGCCACCAATAGAAACGAGAGATGAGTTGCACGGATTTCTTGATGCCCGCATGGCCTGCGAGATGGGAGGAGTGACCCCATTTGAGGATTCCGAGGCGTTGGCGTGGAGAGACGAAGGTCTTCCCTGGAGGAGTTTGCCTGATGGAGGCTGGAGCAGTGGAGATCAGGCAGTCAGGAGGAATGATGTGTTGCGGAGAAAGCTCTACTTCCGAGGCGTCCGAGGAACGAGAGAGAGCATCGGCCCTAATGTTCTTATCGGCAGGGCGAAAGTGAATTTCAAAATTAAACCGGGCAAAGAACAGAGATCACCTGGCCTGGCGAGGATTCAGCCGTTGGGCAGACTGGAGATAGGAGAGATTCTTGTGATCGGTGTAAATAATAACCGGAAATTTTGATCCCTCCAGCAGATGCCTCCATTCCTCAAGTGCTAATTTAATGGCCAGTAGCTCTCGATCCCCGATGGAGTAGTTCCTCTCCGCCGGAGAAAAGGTCCTAGAAAAAAACCCACAAGTAACAGCATGCCCGGAAGAATTTTTTTGTAGAAGAACCGCTCCAGCTCCTACTGAGGAGGCATCAACCTCCAATAGGAAGGGTTTAGAAGGGTCAGGTCTGGAGAGCACGGGAGCAGAAGAAAAGGCAGCCTTGAGCCGTTTAAAGGCGTCTTCCGCTTGAGGAGGCCATGACTTAGGATTGGCATTCTTTTTGGTTAAAGCCACGATAGGAGCCACAATGGTAGAAAAATGAGGAATAAATTGTCTGTAATAATTGGCGAACCCCAAAAAACGTTGGATAGCACGGAGTCCGGAGGGGCGTGGCCAATCTAAGACGGCAGAGAGTTTGTCTGGATCCATTTGTAGTCCCCGGCCAGAGACCAAGTATCCTAGGAAAGGAAGAGATTGACATTCAAACAGACATTTCTCCATTTTGGCATAAAGTTGATTGTCACGAAATCTCTGAAGAACCATGCGGACATGTTGGCGGTGTTCTTCTAGGTTAGCAGAAAAAATCAGAATATCGTCCAGATACACAACAACACAGGAATATAAGAGATCACGAAAAATTTCATTAACAAAGTCTTGGAAGACGGCAGGGGCGTTGCACAGGCCAAAGGGCATGACCAGATACTCAAAGTGTCCATCTCTAGTGTTAAATGCCGTTTTCCATTCATCCCCCTCCCTGATGCGGATGAGATTATAAGCACCTCTTAAGTCCAGTTTGGTAAAGATGTGGGCACCTTGGAGGCGATCAAAGAGTTCAGAGATAAGAGGTAGAGGATAGCGGTTCTTTACCGTGATTTTATTAAGACCGCGGTAGTCAATGCAAGGACGTAGGGAGCCATCTTTTTTGGACACAAAGAAAAATCCAGCTCCGGCAGGAGAGGAGGATTTGCGGATAAAGCCCTTTTTTAAATTTTCCTGGATGTACTCAGACATAGCAAGAGTCTCTGGGGCGGACAGAGGATAAATTCTGCCCCGGGGTGGAGTAGTGCCCGGGAGGAGGTCAATAGGACAGTCATAAGGCCTGTGAGGAGGTAGAGTCTCAGCTTGTTTTTTGCAAAATACATCAGCAAAGTCCATATAGGCCTTAGGGAGACCGGTTACAGGGGGAACCACAGGGTCACGGCAGGGAGTACTGGGAACCGGTTTAAGGCAGTCCTTGAAACAAGAGGTACCCCAACTCTTGATCTCCCCTGTGGACCAATCCAGGGTTGGGGAATGGTGTTGAAGCCAGGGTAGTCCAAGGAGAATTTCAGAAGTGCAATTGGGGAGGACCAAAAGCTCAATTTTTTCGTGATGAGGTCCGATGCACATTAGGAGGGGCTCCGTGCGGAAACGTATGGTACAGTCCAATCTTTCACTGTTAACACAATTGATGTAGAGGGGTCTGGCGAGACTGGTCACCGGAATGTTGAACCTGTTGATGAGAGAGGCCAAGATAAAATTTCCTGCAGATCCGGAATCCAAGAAGGCCATAGTAGAGAAGGAGAAGGTAGAGGCAGATATCCGCACAGGCACAGTAAGACGTGGAGAAGCAGAGTTGACATCAAGGACTGTCTCACCTTTGTGCGGAGTCAGCGTACGTCTTTCCAGGCGGGGAGGACGGATAGGACAATCCTTCAGGAAGTGTTCGGTACCGGCACAGTACAGGCAGAGATTCTCCATGCGGCGTCGTGTCCTCTCTTGAGGTGTCAGGCGAGACCGGTCAACTTGCATAGCCTCCACGGCGGGAGGCACAGGAACGGATTGCAGGGGACCAGAGGAGAGAGGAGCCGGGGAGAAAAAACGCCTCGTGCGAACAAAGTCCATATCCTGGCGGAGCTCCTGACGCCTTTCGGAAAAACGCATGTCAATGCGAGTGGCTAGATGAATGAGTTCATGTAGGTTAGCAGGGATTTCTCGTGCGGCCAGAACATCTTTAATGTTGCTGGATAGGCCTTTTTTAAAGGTCGCTCAGAGGGCCTCATTATTCCAGGATAGTTCTGAAGCAAGAGTACGGAATTGTACGGCGTACTCGCCAACGGAAGAATTACCCTGGACCAGGTTCAACAGGGCAGTCTCAGCAGAAGAGGCTCGGGCAGGTTCCTCAAAGACACTTCGAATTTCCGGGAAGAAGGAGTGTACAGAGGCAGTGACGGGGTCATTACGGTCCCAGAGCGGTGTGGCCCATGACAGAGCTTTTCCAGACAGAAGGCTGACTACGAAAGCCACCTTAGACCTTTCAGTAGGAAACTGGTCCGACATCATCTCCAAGTGCAGGGAACATTGCGAAAGAAAGCCACGGCAAAATTTAGAGTCCCCATCAAATTTATCCGGCAAGGATAGTCGTAGGCCTGAAGCGGCCACTCGCTGCGGAGGAGGTGCAGGAGCTGGCGGAGGAGATGATTGCTGAAGCTGAGGTAGTAGCTGCTGTAGCATCACGGTCAGTTGAGACAGCTGGTGGCCTTGTTGCGCTATCTGTTGTGACTGCTGGGCGACCACCGTGGTGAGGTCGGCGACAACTGGCAAAGGAACTTCAGCGGGATCCATGGCCGGATCTACTGTCACGATGCCGGCTGGCTGGAGGTGGATCCTCTGTGCCAGAGAGGGATTGGCGTGGACCGTGCTAGTGGACCGGTTCTAAGTCACTACTGGTGTTCACCAGAGCCCGCCGCAAAGCGGGATGGTCTTGCTGCGGCGGTAGTGACCAGGTCGTATCCACTAGCAACGGCTCAACCTCTCTGACTGCTGAAGATAGGCGCGGTACAAGGGAGTAGACAGAAGCAAGGTCGGACGTAGCAGAAGGTCGGGGCAGGCAGCAAGGATCGTAATCAGGGGCAACGGCAGGAGGTCTGGAACACAGGCTAGGAACACACAAGGAAACACTTTCACTGGCACAATGGCAACAAGATCCGGCGAGGGAGTGCAGGGGAAGTGAGGTATACATAGGGAGTGCACAGGTGAACACACTAATTAGAACCACTGCGCCAATCAGCGGCGCAGTGGCCCTTTAAATCGCAGAGACCCGGCGCGCGCGCGCCCTAGGGAGCGGGGCCGCGCACGCCGGGACAGGACCGACGGAGAGCGAGTCAGGTACGGGAGCCGGGGTGCGCATCGCGAGCGGGCGCCACCCGCATCGCGAATCGCATCCCGGCTGGAGGCAGGATCGCAGCGCACCGGGTCAGTGGATCTGCCCGGAGCGCTGCAATAGCGAGAGTGTAGCGAGCGCTCCGGGGAGGAGCGGGGACCCGGAGCGCTCGGCGTAACATCCACAAATGGACAATGTATGTGTGTGTGTGTGTGTGTATATATATATATATATATATCTGTCTAACATTTTTCTGTCCTTGTGTACAGGGTACTCTACTGGCCAGAGGGTTCCCCTGAAACTAAAAGTAAGACACGTGTAGAGGCAGAGTACATTATGCAGAGGTAAAATGGTTATATAGTATCACACTACTTGTTGAGTTCTGGGGAGAAGTCTTAAGAACCGAAGGGGCCCCAGCAGCCAAAACATTGGGTAGATAGCCTCTGGCAGCCCAATCTGCATACTTGTGTGTATTATGGTCTAAAATGTGTTCCTAGAGCAATTACAAAACTTGTTAATCCCACATGTTTACCAAACCAAAGAGCATGTATGGACATTTACAGTGCTACATGGACTTATGTCCTGCCTAACACTCTGTAAATCTGAGGCTGCAGCGGCTGGCAAAGTAGAGGACACTGGGGTGAGGGCTGGTGAAAGTGGTGGTATAGGTCTGGCTACCGCCCCTAGTAGCTTTGGAACAGGTGTAAGGGGTGTACAAACTTCCTCTAACTCAGTCCCGGACTCAATCACTTGGATAGCCAGCCTTTTGAAAGCAGGAAATGACATGTTGGGGTTTTGGATTGCTAACATTCTCAGCTGGGCTTTGCCCTGCTGATTATGAGCCCCATCAATAAATCTGTCCATTAACACCTTGTTGCCCTGCTCGGGTGTTATACCATCTAGTTTTTGGACAGTCTCTAGCGCAGTGATGGCGAACCTATGGCACGCGTGCCACAGGTGGCACGCTGAGCCCCCTCTGTGGGCACAAGGCCATAGTTCGCCAGGCGGGGCAAACCGGGACATCCCTGTGTCCCGAAAGATCTTTTCGGGACACAAGGATGCCCGGTTACCTTTCTGCGGCCCTGCGTTAACTTTAAAAACGCAGGGGCCGCCGGGAAGTAGCGCATGCAGGGACATCACTGACGTCCCGTGTGTGCACCCATAGGAACGGAGGAGGGGAGCATCGGGGAAAAGGATGCCCAGGCATGGTAAGTTACCTGCACGTCATGTTCAGTGCTCCGACCACCGCTCCTCCGGTCCTGGAACCTACTGCTACAGTAGATCGTGACCCCTGACCAGGGGAGCGGTGGACGGAGCACTGTGAGGCAGTACACAGACGTACAGCCTCCAGCCATACACTGTATATGGCTGAAGGCTGTATGTCTGTGGGGGAATTATACTGCACCTAATGTGGTGGAACATACTCCCAACCTAATGTGGGGGAACATACTGCCAGCCTAATGTGGGTGAACTATACTGCCAACCTAAAGTGGGGGAACTATACTACCTACCTAATGTGGGGGAACTGTAACCTATTGTGGGGAACATACTGACAACCTAATGTGGGTGAACTACAACCTAATGTGGGGGAACTATACTGCCTACCTAATGTGGGGGAACTACAACCTAATGTGGGCAAACTATACTGCCAACCTAATGTGGGGGGACTACAACCTAATGTGGGGGAACTATACTCCCAACCTAATATGGGGGAATTATACTGCCTACCTAAGTTGTTTTTTCTAAACTTAAACCTCAGTATTCTGATTTAATTTCTGTGCTGGCACTTTGAGGGAAAAAAAGTTGGCATGCATTACAGTTTGGGCACTCGGGCTCAAAAAGGTTCACCATCACTGCTCTAGCGCATTCTGTAGGGCTACGGCATATGCTCTCAAGGTCTCACCTGGCTTTTGTTGCATTTCATACAGTCGGAGACATACCTCTGATGGTGAATGTGACTCAAGTACCTGGTACAGTCTTTCAAAAATCTGCTCTACAGTCGCCTTCTTGGCGGCGGGCAAGGTGCGGACTTCCTCTAACGCCGGTCCCTGGAGTTGTCCTGTGAGCAATTGCACCTGTTGGTTAGGAGGTAAAGAGTAAAAGACAAGAAAACTCTGGATCCTCTCTTTGAAATCCCTCAAGGTGAAGGGGTCTCCATTGTAGGTAGGGAGGACAGGGTTCCCCATAAATACCGGTGCAGATGCTGGAACACGAGGACTGTTGATGTTGACTGCAAGCAGGGTGGGAAAGGTGATGACCTCGCTGCTGGAGGTGAAGGGGCGCTGCCGCCTGGTTGATCTGGAGAGCTGGGTTCTGACATCCTGTTGATTTTTGAGTGCGATGTCGCTTTAAGATAAATAAGGTGCATTCCCATTTAAGATGCTTGCTGAAGCGGCTTTGACTTGACTGATGGGGGTACTGTAATGGATGCTCCCCCTCTATTTTGCAGGCACCGGTTGTAATTCATCTTGCGACCAGACTTGTGGGCACTAACTGATTAATACTGACAGCTGCTGGCACCGGAGACTTAACACTTGCAATCGTTGGTGTTTGCAGAGCCTGCGCTGCAGCGGGTGCTTGACAGATAGCAGCAGAGATGAGCGCAGCAGCCGGAGCCTCCAATATATGGCTGCGTCCAGGAAACTTCTGGTTTTGATCTGGTCTGCAAAATCTTCCTCAGTGTGACACAGGGCCGCTCTTTGGTTCCTCCTCGCTGTACTGAAGAGGCGTCACCGCTGGGGATTGACAGGGTGGAGCTGCGACTGCTCGCGCGCGTGGGAAACACTGGACCAAGTTAACCCTTTCAGGTACTGACTCTCTGCAGTTCACAATGGCAAATAACAGTTCTTTCGTCACCTTCCCCTCTATTTCACAAGCGCCTCGGCTAAAACACTTTTCACTGGTAAAGTTCCGCACACTTTCTGACGCAAATTTTATTCACAGCGGCATGCGATTTTCTGACAATAATGGACACAGTTCAGACTGGTGGAGGACTTGTCGCATAAGCCGCACACCCGTATCCTGTTTGTAGGACGTCAAAAGTTGTGGTATGGGGTGTAATGCAAAGGGCAGATGGAATTACCCTAAGGGCAGATGGCATTAACCCCTTGTATTCGTGATGCCAGGGCGTAGTTTATCCTCAATACCACCCAAAGGTATACTGCTGGATCCTGGGCTAGGCACAGGGGCAATAATGACTCCGACGCCAAGTTACAGACAACGGTAGCTTTACTAACGTTAGACAGGTGGAAAAGTCTATACAGTTCAGCCAGGGCCTCGGAGGTGACCAGTGACGCAGAAATCTTAAGGGCTTGCTGGGACTTGCAGTGGTTTTGGAGAATTTAGTGCAGGCCACGTTGACTTGACAATAGATGACAATGACTGACTGACTTGACTGGAGACTGACTAAGCTGTGACTTTATCTTACTTGTAGACTTGTAGCTTGTAGCTGCAGACTTGACTTGAGGCTCCTATGACTCCAGACTCTTAGGGTGCATTCACACGGAGTAAATGAAGAGTAATTCACGCCAAAAAATTTACGGGCCGAAAAGAGAATTTTATTTTCGCAACGAAAATCGCGGGAAATTTGCACACAATTCACACGCAATTTGCGCGGAATTGCGCGTGGAAATGGGGGAGAAAGAAGTGAAGGGTTTTTCAGCCATTTCCGTGCGAATTCCGCGCAAAAACGATGTCGGGCAGAATTTTTTTTTACCATTGACTTCAATTGATTTCTGCTTGCGGATTCCGCTTGAAGAATGAATATGTTCTTTCTTCAAGCGGAACGGAATTCAGCGTCGGAATTCCGCTAGCAGAATTTCCGCAATGTGAACAGGACAGCGGAAATAACATTGAAGTCAATGGGCAGAGGAGATGGGCATTAATTTAGAGCGGAGAATTCAAGAGGAAATACTCGAGTAAATTCCTCTTGAATTACTCTGTGTGAACGCACCCTTAGGCTCAACTGCACCTCAGCAAAGACTCAGGAACTAAGAGAGAGAAGAGACTTGTCCCAGGGCATTTATGGGGGAGACTCTGGTGGGGTCCCATTGGTCACCCTTAAGTCACCTGGTCACTGATACCTCCTGGGTAACAATCACATGACAAGTCACATGACATCTGATGATCACATATTAACCTTTCTTAACCCCTTCCCGCTATTTGACGTATACATACGTCATGAGCGGGCTCCCGCAATAGAACGCGGGGTCACACGCTGACCCCACGTCATATCGCGTCGGTCCCTGCGGCCATCAACGGCCGAGACATGCGGCTAATACGGACATCACCGATCACGGTGATGCCCGGTATTAACCCTTCAGACGCAGCTGTCAAAGTTGATCGCCGCATCTAAAGTGAAAGTAAAAGTTGCCGGTTAACTCAGTGGAGCTGTTCGGGACCGCCGCAATGAAATCGTGGTGTCCCGAACAGCTTACATTACAGCTGGAGGATCCCTACCTGCCTCCTCGCTGTCCGATTGCCGAATGACTGCTCTGTGCCTGAGATCCAGGCAGGAGCAGTCGAGCGGTGATAACACTGATCAATGCCGGGCTGTTGCCAGGCAGTGATCAGAGTATAAGATCAGTGTGTGCAGTGTTATAGGCCCCTATGGGAGCTATAGGACTGCAAAAAAAAAAAGGTGAAAATAAAGTGTTAATAAAGATCATTTAACCCCTTCCATAATAAAAGTCAGAATCACCCCCATTTTCCCAATAAAAAAAAAAAACCAGTGTAAATAAAAATAAACATATGTGGTATCGTAAATGCGTAAATGTCCAAACTATAATAATATATTGTTAATTAAACCGCACGGTCTATGGCGTACATGTAAAAAAAATCAAAAGTCCAAAATAGCGTATTTTTGGTCACTTTTTATACCATAAAAAAGGGAATAAAAAGTGATCAAAAAGTCCAAGCAAAACAAAAATGATACCGATAAAAACTTCAGATCACGGCGCAAAAAATTAGCTCTCATACCACTCTGTACGTGGAAAAATAAAAAAGTTATAGGGGTCAGAAGAGGACATTTTTAAATGTATACATTTTCCTGCATGTAGTTATGATTTTTTCCAGAAGTGCGACAAAATCAAACCTATATAAGTAGGGTATCATTTTATCCGTATGGACCTACAGAATAAAGATAAGGTGTCATTTTTACCGAAATATGCACTGCGTAGAAAGGGAAGCCCCCAAAAATTACAAAATGGCATTTTTTCTTAAATTTTGTCGCACAATGATTTTTTTCCCCATTTTGCTGTCGATTTTTGGGTAAAATGACCAATGTCACAACCAAGTAGAATTGGTGGTGCAAAAAATAAGCCATAATGTGGATTTTTAGGTGCAAAGTTGAAAGCGTTATGATTTTTAGAAGGTGATGAGGAAAAAATGCAGAAAATACCCTGCGTCATTAAGGGGTTAAATATACAACATTCTTATATACATAACATAGGGGATAAAATACAATTACAGTAGAACGGATGCAAAGGGGACCCAGGGGACACTGCAGGGAGGCTGCCTGACAGGGCAGCAAGGGTACGGGGTAACAACTCCCGTACTGGGCCTATATATATATATATATATATATATATATATATACATACATATATATTTTATATATATTATATTATATATATATATATATATATATATTGTTACGCCGAGCGCTTCGGGTCCCTGCCCCTCCCCGGAGCGCTCGCGGCGTTCTCCTGTCTGCGGCGCCCTGGTCAGACCCGCTGACCGGGAGCGATGCACTGTCACTGCCGGCGGGGATGCGATCCGCTTAGCGGGACGCGCCCGCCCGCGGGTCGCATCCCAATCCACTCACCTGTCCCGTTCCCCGGCTGTCACGTCCTGGCACGCGAGGCCCCGCTCTCCAGGGCGCACGCGCGCCGGCTCTCTGAAATTAATTGGTGCTTGGCCCAATCAGTTGTTAATCACTTCCCATTCCTATAAAAACCCACTTCCCTTTCCTGTCCTGGCCGGATCTTGTTGCCCTAGTGCCCTGAGAAAGCGTTTTGTGTATCCCAAGCCTATGTATCCAGACCCTTGCCGTTGCCCCTGACTACAACCTTTTGCTGCCTGCCCAGACCTTCTGCTACGTCCGACCTTGCTCTTGCCTTGTCCCTGTGTACCGCGCCTGTCTCAGCTGTCAGAGGGGTTGAGTCGCTATCGGGTGGAACGACCTGGGGGTTACCTGCCACTGCAAGTCCATCCCGCTTTGCGGCGGGCTCTGGTGAAAACCAGTAACCCCTTAGATTCCGTTCCCCTGGTACGGCCCACGCCATCACCTCACTGACACAGAGGATCCACCTCTAGTGTCCTCGCTGCAGTGTCCTCCGGATCCTGACATATATATTATATATATATATATATTATGTTATATATATACAATATTATATAAACCATCCAGCCTGATATGCATTGCTTCTGTGGCCCCTGTTGTCTTCTCTGGCTGCCTTATATTCTTTGCTATCCCTCCCTCCCCTTGATCTCCCAGTAATCATTGCAGCTCTTCTCTGCCAGCCTGCTCACCTGCTGAGAGCAGCCTCCACCCTCCTGCTCTAAGCAGCAGAGAGAGGTTCACTGTCTGATTGGCTAAGACTGCAAACACCTCCCAGTTCTCAGCACTAAAGAGAGTTTGACTCATCAGTGCAGAGCAGAAGAGAGGGAAAGGATGGGCTATTGGTTTAGTTCCCCGGAGTACCCCTTTGGGTCCACCCACCTGCCCCAATGAATGGTGGCATTCCAGCCTTTTCCATCCTTAAAGGAGTACTCTAGTGCAGAGTATTCCTGCTCCGTCCTGCCCGGGCTGCAAAATAAATGAAAATGAACCATCACTCACCTCCCTGGGTTCCCGTGGAGCGCCACTACAGCTGATCGGTACTCCGGTCCATCTCCTTCATACTTCCGGGTGTAACGAAGCGTCACATGGCGCTCAGCCTATTGCCGGCCGAGGCAGAACATCACGGCGGCCGGCGATAGGCTGAGCGCCATGTGACGCTTCGTTACACTCGGAAGTATGAAGGAGATGGACCAGAGGACCGAACAGCTGTAGTGGTGCTCCGCGGGAACCCAGGGAGGTGAGTGATGGTTCATTTTCATTTATTTTGCAGCCCGGGCAGGACGGAGCAGGAATACTCTGCACTAGAGTACTCCTTTAAGGCTCCTCCACCCAACCTGGAGATGGGAGGTGCAGGGGGAACATTGTGTTTGCCTCCGCCCTCATGTGATGGCATCTCACCTTCAGTGCATCCCCCCAGGCATATCCTGCTACTCACAGTGCTGGGGAACAAGTCTGGAGATAATGTAGTAGACGGTGAGCGGGTAGCTCACAAGGACAAACTCAGACCCGCCATGTATAATACTCCTTTCAGGACACTAGAGGGCAACAAAACAGAGTGGTCACTAAGCGTCATCCTGATTGGCCAGAGAAAGACTTAAAAGTGATATTTAGCCCCTTAACATTTTGCCCCCTCCATGTTTCTTTACTGTATGTCTGGGTGCTGAGGGTCCATATATAGACCGTATGTCACCTTTAGGTGGGGCCTATGGAGTCAGATACCCAATGGCCTCTTGAACCTTTCTTTAGGCTGCTGCCTTAGGAGGATGTCTGTGTCCTTCAGTAGAGGTTCTCCTCTTCTTCCTAAAATAAATAAGGTTTAGTAGGGCACCACCACTGGTCAGTGTACAGTTATTCACAATATACACACCCTCCAGGCTCTAGAGCAGGCTTGTGTTGTGGTAGTGGACAATCTCCACCATCCAGTAGTGAATGCTCTCCACCATCCAGTATCCACCGGTCAAATCATGACTGCTCAGAAAAAACTCCCTATTAAACCTTCAACTGGTCATCACAAAGACAGGCGAATGAGATGAGACACTGAGTAAGACAAGTGACCACCCCTCAGCTACGTTCTACTGTCCAGATATCAGACAACAGGCCGAGTGACCACCAATCACCTACATTCTACTGTCCGGATATCAGACAACGGGCCGAGTGACCACCACTCACCTACGTTCTACTGTTTGGATATCAGACAACGGGCCAAGTAACCACCCCTTACCTAGGTTCTTCTGTTTGGATATCAGACAACGGGCCGAGTAACCACCCCTCACCTAGGTTCTTCTGTTCGGATATCAGACAATGGGCCCATTGACCACCCCTCACCTACGTTCTACTGTTTGGATATCAGACAACGGGCCGAGTAACCACCCCTCCCCTAGGTTCTTCTGTTTTGATATCAGACAATGGGCCGATTGACCACCCCCCACCTACGTTCTCATGTCCGGACATCAGAAAACTGGCCAAGTGACCACCTCTAACCACCCCTTACCTAGGTTCTTCTGTTCGGATATCAGAAAACAGGCCAAGTGACCACCTCTGACCACCCCTTACCTAGGTTCTTCTGTTCGGATATCAGACAACGGGCCGAGTAACCACCCCTCACCTAGGTTCTTCTGTTTGATATCAGACAATGGGCCGATTGACCACCCCCCACCTACGTTCTAATGTCCGGACATCAGAAAACAGGCCAAGTGACCACCTCTAACCACCCCTCACCTAGGTTCTTCTGTTCGGATATCAGACAATGGGACGATTGACCACCCCTCACCTACGTTCTACTATTTGGATATCAGCCAACGGGCCGAGTAACCACCCCTCACCTAGATTCTTCTGTGTGGATATCAGACAATGGGCCAGTTGACCACCCCCCACCTACGTTCTAATGTCTGGACATCAGAAAATAGGCCAAGTGACCACCTCTAACCTATGTTTTACTGACCGGACATCAGACACCGCCGAAAATGGCCACCCCTCACCTAATTCTACTGTCTGAACATCAGACAACGGCCCAGTGACCGCCCCTCACCTACTTCTAATGTGCGGACATCAGACATCGGCCCAGTGATCGCCCCTCACTTACTTCTAATGTCCGGACATCAGCGCTCACCCTTTATGAAGTGGAAGGGTAGGTCGGCCAGTCGCTCCTCGTCCTGCATGAACCTCATCTTCTCACACCAGAACTCATGGCTGATATCCTTGGGACTTTTTTTCCAGTCCTGCACCTTACAGTCCTTCGAGCAGTACAAAACTGAGCAGAGGGGGGCGGTAAGAGGTCTGTATACCTGAGCGCAGCATTTGGCACCCGGGGCGGACCCTTTGTTTGGCACTCCCCCACCCGCACCCCCCCCCTTTAATTACACCCCCACCCTTCCCCCACCTTTATTTACACCCCCTCCTCACCCCCAAAGCAAGGGCCCCTGCTAGGCTCTGCAGTTCGTCAATCTTCTGCCACGCTCCTAGTCCACCCAATGAAACACTTTAACGTAGGTAAATTTCCATGACCAATAATACTGGTATACAAGGAGTAAATATATACCACCACACAATAACTGGATAATACCGCCATACTGTACTGAATAAAACCACTATATACAGACCAGTATACTATAAAGAATCTGTATACAATATAAGTGATTATATACAGGACCATATGGCGGTAGATATCAGCTGTACACAGGATGTATATACCATATAAAGGATTACAGTTACATTTTGGGACTCACGTCTTTTCTGATCAGCGGCGTCCTCTTTCCTTTTCTTCTCCGTCCGGATAAGACCGCCATGTGGATCTCTTAACATCTGCAGGAAAAACATGTCAGACTCTGCATTTTTCCAGTGCTCTCCCCTCCTCTACACAATCTTCCCATCTATAGGCCCACAAACTGTAATAATGCCCTCCTTGGTGTCTAGCACAGTAAACGGGCAGGGTGGGTAGGAAGCCAGGTAAATAGGTAACTAGGTAGGTAGATCAGGAAGTCAGATGTGTAGGTAGGTGACATGTTAGGTAGGTAGGGGGCTAGCTAGGTAGTTAGGCAGCCATGTATGAAGGCCAGGTATATACATAGTTAGGTAGCTGGGTATGTAGGTAAGTAGTTAGGCATCCAGGTATAAAGTTAGGTAGCCCCCCCTTCCCTGTAGGAATAGGCAGCAGAGTTAACCCCTCCCCTTCCCTGTACTTATAGGCAACAGAGTTAACCTCCCTCCCCCAAAGGTATAGGAAGCAGAGTTAGCCCCCCACCCTTCCCCATATTTATAGGCAGCAGAGTTAAACCCCTTCCCAATAGGTATAGGAACAGAGTTAACCCCCCCTTTCTCTTTAGGTATAAGCAGAGTCCCCCCACCCCCTTTCCCCGTACGTATAGGCAAAATTATACCCCCCTCTCTCCTTTCCCATAGGTATAGGCAGAGTCCCCCTCCCTCTTCCCCATTGGTATATGCAGAGTTACCACCCCCCCATCTTCCCCATTGGTATAGGCAGAGTTACCCCACCCCCCCTTTCCCCATAGGTATAGGCAGAGTTACCTCCCCCCCCTCTTTCCCATAGGTATAAGCAGGTACACCATCCCCTCTTTCCCATAGGTATATGCAGTTACACCCCCCCCACTTTCCCATAGGCATATGCAGTTACCCCCCCCTCTTTCCCATAGGTACATGCAGTTACATCCCCCCCCTCTTCCCCATAGGTATATGCAGAGTAACCCCCCCTCTTCCCCATAGGTATATGCAGAGAGTAAACCCCCTCCCCCTCTTCCCCATAGGTATATGCAGAGTAACCTCCCCCCCCTCCACCCTCTTCCCCATAGGTATATGCAGAGTAACCCCCCCTCCCCCCTCTTCCCCATAGGTATAGTGCAGAGTAACCCACCCCCCTCCCCCCTCTTCCCCATAGGTATATGCAGAGTAACCCCCCCTCCCCCTCTTCCCCATAGGTATATGCAGAGTAACCCCCCTCTTCCCCATAGGTATATGCAGAGTAACCCCCCTCCCCATAGGTATTGTTACGCCTAGCGCTCCGGGTCCCCGCTCCTCCCCGGAGGCGCTCACGGCGTCTTTCTCCCTGCAGCTCCCCGGTCAGTCCCGCTGACCGGGAGCGCTGCACTGTCATGGCCGTCGGGGATGCGATTCGCACAGCGGGACGCGCCCGCTCGCGAATCGCATCCCAGGTCACTTACCCGTCCCGGTCCCCTGCTGTCATGTGCTGGCGCGCGCGGCTCCGCTCTCTAGGGCGGCGCGCGCGCCAGCTCTCTGAGACTTAAAGGGCCAGTGCACCAATGATTGGTGCCTGGCCCAATTAGCTTAATTGGCTTCCACCTGCTCCCTGACTATATCTGACCTCCTCCCATGCACTCCCTTGCGGATCTTGTTGCCTTGTGCCAGTGAAAGCGTTTAGTGTGTCCAAAGCCTGTGTACCTGAACTTCTGCTATCCATCCTGACTACGACCCTTGCCGCCTGCCCCCGACCTTCTGCTACGTCTGACCTTGCCTCTGCCTTGTCCTTCTGTCCCACGCCTTCTCAGCAGTCAGCGAGGTAGAGCCGTTGCTAGTGGATACGACCTGGTTGCTACTGCCGCAGCAAGACCATCCCGCTTTGCGGCGGCTCTGGTGAAAACCAGTAGCCTCTTAGAACCGGTCCACTAGCACGGTCCACGCCAATCCCTCGCTGACACAGCGGATCCACAACCGTAAGCCGAATCGTGACAGTAGATCCGGCCATGGATCCCGCTGAGGTGCCGCTGCCAAGTCTCGCTGATCGTTCCCACGGTGGTCGCTCAGCAATCGCAGCAGATTGCCCAACAAGGACAGCAGCTGTCGCAGTTTGACCGCCCATGTTACAGCAACTTCTGCCTCTGCTACAGCAGCAACCATCTCCTCCGCCAGCTCCTGCACCTCCTCCGCAGCGAGTTGGCCGCTCCTAACCTACGCTTGTCCCTGCCGGACAAATTTGATGGGGACTCTAAACTCTGCCGTGGATTTTTGTCTCAGTGTTCCCTGCATATGGAGATGTTGTCGGACTTGTTTCCTACAGAACGGTCTAAGGTGGCGTTCGTAGTAAGCCTTCTTTCAGGAAAGGCCTTGTCTTGGGCCACACCGCTCTGGGACCCGCAATGATCCTGCCACAGGCCACAGTCCTGTCCTTCTTCGCTGAAGTCCGAAGTGTCTTCGAGGAACCTGCCCGAGCCTCTTCTGCTGAGACTGCCCTTGCTGAACCTGGTCCAGGGTAATTCTTCCGTTGGCGAGTACGCCATACAATTCCGTACTTTTGCTTCTGAACTATCCTGGAATAATGAGGCTCTCTGCGCGACCTTTAAAAAAGGCCTATCCAGTCGCATCAAGGATGTGCTGGCCGCACGAGAGATTCCTGCTAACCTGCAAGAACTCATCCATTTGGCTACCCGCATTGACATGCGTTTTTCTGAGCGACACCAAGAGCTCCGCCAGGAAAAAGACTTAGATCTCTGGGCACCTCTCCCACAGCATCCTTTGCAGTCTTCGCCTGGGCCTCCCGCCGAGGAGGCCATGCAAGTGGATCGGTCTCGCCTGACCCAGGAAGAGAGGAATCGCCGTAGAGAAGAAAATCTCTGTCTGTACTGTGCCAGTACTGAGCATTTCTTGGTGGATTGCCCTATCCGTCCTCCACGCCTGGGAAACGCACGCACGCACCCAGCTCACGTGGGTGTGGCATCTTTGGTTCTAAGTCTTCTTCTCTCACGTCTCACGGTGCCCGTGCGGATTTCTCCTACAGCCAACTCCTCCCTCTCAGCCGTGGCCTGCTTGGACTCTGGTGCCTCCGGGAATTTTATTTTGGAGTCCTTTGTTAATAAATTCAGCATCCCGGTGACCCGTCTCGTCAAGCCGCTCTACATTTCCGCGGTCAACGGAGCCAGATTGGACTGCACCGTGCGTTACCGCACAGAACCCCCTCCTCATGTCTATTGGACCCCACCCTCGAGAGGATTGAGCTATTCGTTCTCCCCGGCTGTACCTCTGAGGTCCTCCTCGGTCTGCCATGGCTCCGGCTTCATTCGCCCACCCTTGATTGGACCACCGGGGAGATCAAGTACTGGGACTCTGCCTGCCACAGGAAGTGCCTCTCCCCCCCTCCCAGTCCCGTCTGGCAAGCCTCTGTGCCTCCTCATGGCTCCCGTCCTTGTGTCTCCCTGCCCCGTGCCAAGCTTCACCCTCTGCCCCCCCTCCCCATTCCTACTCCTGCTGTACTGCCTGCCATTGAGGAAACCATCCATTCTTTCCCGGTGTCCTCATCCCAGGGGAGGCAGTCACCGGACAAAAAAAAAGGGGAGACCTAAGGGGGGGGGGGGGGTACTGTTTACGCCTAGCGCTCCGGGTCCCCGCTCCTCCCCGGAGCGCTCACGGCGTCTTTCTCCCTGCAGCTCCCCGGTCAGTCCCGCTGACCGGGGAGCGCTGCACTGTCATGGCCGTCGGGGATGCGATTCGCACAGCGGGACGCGCCCGCTCGCGAATCGCATCCCAGGTCACTTACCCGTCCCGGTCCCCTGCTGTCATGTGCTGGCGCGCGCGGCTCCGCTCTCTAGGGCGCGCGCGCGCCAGCTCTCTGAGACTTAAAGGGCCAGTGCACCAATGATTGTGCCTGGCCCAATTAGCTTAATTGGCTTCCACCTGCTCCCTGACTATATCTGACCTCCTCCCATGCACTCCCTTGCCGGATCTTGTTGCCTTGTGCCAGTGAAAGCGTTTAGTGTGTCCAAAGCCTGTGTACCTGAACTTCTGCTATCCATCCTGACTACGACCCTTGCCGCCTGCCCCCGACCTTCTGCTACGTCTGACCTTGCCTCTGCCTTGTCCTTCTGTCCCACGCCTTCTCAGCAGTCAGCGAGGTAGAGCCGTTGCTAGTGGATACGACCTGGTTGCTACTGCCGCAAGCAAGACCATCCCGCTTTGCGGCGGGCTCTGGTGAAAACCAGTAGCCTCTTAGAACCAGTCCACTAGCACGGTCCACGCCAATCCCTCGCTGACACAGCGGATCCACAACCCGTAAGCCGAATCGTGACAGGTATATGCAGAGTAACCTCCCCTCCCCCCTCTTCTCCATAGGTATATGCAGAGTAACCCCCCCCCCTCTTCCCCATAGGTATATGCAGAGTAACCCCCCCCCCCCTCTTCCCCATAGGTATATACAGAATAACCCCCCCTCTTCCCCATAGGTATACTACAGAGTAACCCCCCTCATCCCCATAGGTATATGCAGAGTAACCCAACCCCCTCCCCCCTCTTCCCCATAGGTATATGCAGAGTAACCCCCTCCTCCCCCCTCTTCCCCCATAGGTATATGCAGAGTAACCCAACTCTTTCCCCATAGGTATATGCAGAGTAACCCCCCCTCCCCATAGGTATATGCAGAGTAACCCCCCTCCCCCCTCTTCCCCATAGGTATATACAGAGTAACCCCCCCTCTTCCCCATAGGTATATACAGAGTAACCCCCCTCCTCCCCATAGGTATATGCAGAGTAAACCCCCTCCCCCCTCTTCCCCATAGGTATATACAGAGTAACCCCCCCCCCTCTTCCCCATAGGTATCTGCAGAGTAACTCCCCTCCCCCCCTCTTCCCCATAGGTATATACAGAGTAACCCTCCCTCTTCCCCATAGGTATATACAGAGTAACCCCCCCTCCCCATAGGTATATGCAGAGTAACCCCCCCTCCCCCTCTTCCCCATAGATATATGCAGAGTAACCCCCTCCCCCCTCTTCCCCATAGGTATATGCAGAGTAACCCCCCTCCACCCTCTTCCCCATAGCTATATGCAGAGTAACCCCCCTCTTCCCCATAGGTATATGCAGAGTAACCCCCCCTCCCCCCTCTTCCCCATAGGTATATGCAGAGTAACCCCCCCTCCCCCTCTTCCCCATAGGTATATGCAGAGTAACCCCCCCTCCCCCCTCTTCCCCATAGGTATATGCAGAGTAACCCCCCTCCCCCATAGGTATATGCAGAGTAACTCCCCCCCCTCTTCCCCATAGGTATATACAGAGTAACCCTCCCTCTTCCCCACAGGTATATACAGAGTAACCCCCCCTTCCCCATAGGTATATGCAGAGTAACCCCCCTCCCCCTCTTCCCCATAGATATATGCAGAGTAACCCCCCTCTTCCCCATAGGTATATGCAGAGTAACCCCCCCCTCTTCCCCATAGGTATATGCAGAGTAACCCCCCTCCCCCATAGGTATATGTAGAGTAACCCCCCTCCCCCCTCTTCCCCATAGGTGTATGCAGAGTAACCTCCCCTCCCCCTCTTCCCCATAGGTATATGAAGAGTAACCCCCTTCTTCCCCATAGGTATATACAGAGTAACCCCCCCTCTTCCCCATAGGTATTTGCAGAGAAAACCCCCCTCCCCCTCTTCCCCATAGGTATATACAGAGTAAACCCCCCTCCCCCCTCTTCCCCATAGGTATATACAGAGTAACCCCCCCCCCTCTTCCCCATAGGTATCTGCAGAGTAACTCCCCTCCCCCCTCTTCCCCATAGGTATATACAGAGTAACCCTCCCTCTTCCCCATAGGTATATACAGAGTAACCCCCCCTCCCCATAGGTATATGCAGAGTAACCCCCCCTCCCCCCTCTTCCCCATAGATATATGCAGAGTAACCCCCTCCCCCCTCTTCCCCATAGGTATATGCAGAGTAACCCCCCTCCACCCTCTTCCCCATAGCTATATGCAGAGTAACCCCCCTCTTCCCCATAGGTATATGCAGAGTAACCCCCCCTCCCCCCCTCTTCCCCATAGGTATATGCAGAGTAACCCCCCTCCCCCCTCTTCCCCATAGGTATATGCAGAGTAACCCCCCCTCCCCCCTCTTCCCCATAGGTATATGCAGAGTAACCCCCCTCCCCCATAGGTATATGCAGAGTAACTCCCCCCCCTCTTCCCCATAGGTATATACAGAGTAACCCTCCCTCTTCCCCACAGGTATATACAGAGTAACCCCCCCTTCCCCATAGGTATATGCAGAGTAACCCCCCTCCCCCTCTTCCCCATAGATATATGCAGAGTAACCCCCCTCTTCCCCATAGGTATATGCAGAGTAACCCCCCCTCTTCCCCATAGGTATATGCAGAGTAACCCCCCTCCCCCATAGGTATATGTAGAGTAACCCCCCCTCCCCCCTCTTCCCCATAGGTGTATGCAGAGTAACCTCCCCTCCCCCTCTTCCCCATAGGTATATGAAGAGTAACCCCCTTCTTCCCCATAGGTATATACAGAGTAACCCCCCCTCTTCCCCATAGGTATTTGTATATACAGAGTAAACCCCCCTCCCCCCTCTTCCCCATAGGTATATACAGAGTAACCCCCCTCTTCCCCATAGGTATATGCAGAGTAACTCCCCCCTCTTCCCCATAGGTATATACAGTAACCCTCCCTCTTCCCCATAGGTATATACAGAGTAACCCCCCCTTCTCGATAGGTATATGCAGAGTAACCCCCCCTCCCCCTCTTCCCCATAGGTATATGCAGAGTAACCCCCCCTCCCCCTCTTCCCCATAGGTATATGCAGAGTAACCCCCTCCCCCCTCTTCCCCATAGGTATATGCAGAGTAACCCCCCTCCCCCCTCTTCCCCATAGGTATATGCAGAGTAACCCCCTCCCCCCTCTTCCCCATAGGTATATGCAGAGTAACCCCCCTCCCCCCTCTTCCCCATAGGTATATGCAGAGTAACCCCCCTCCCCCTCTTCCCCATAGGTATATGCAGAGTAACCCCCCCTCCCCCCTCTTCCCCATAGGTATATGCAGAGTAACCCCCCTCCCCCATAGGTATATGCAGAGTAACTCCCCCCCTCTTCCCCATAGGTATATACAGAGTAACCCTCCCTCTTCCCCACAGGTATATACAGAGTAACCCCCCCTTCCCCATAGGTATATGCAGAGTAACCCCCCTCCCCCTCTTGCCAAAAAGGTATATGCAGAGTAACCCCCTCTTCCCCATAGGTATATGCAGAGTAACCCCCCCCTTTTCCCCATAGGTATATGCAGAGTAACCCCCCTCCCCCATAGGTATATGTAGAGTAACCCCCCTCCCCCCTCTTCCCCATAGGTGTATGCAGAGTAACCTCCCCTCCCCCTCTTCCCCATAGGTATATGAAGAGTAACCCCCTTCTTCCCCATAGGTATATACAGAGTAACCCCCCCTCTTCCCCATAGGTATATGCAGAGTAAACCCCCCTCCCCCTCTTCCCCATAGGTATATACAGAGTAAACCCCCTCCCCCCTCTTCCCCATAGGTATATACAGAGTAACCCCCCTCTTCCCCATAGGTATATGCAGAGTAACTCCCCCCTCTTCCCCATAGGTATATACAGTAACCCTCCCTCTTCCCCATAGGTATATACAGAGTAACCCCCCCTTCTCGATAGGTATATGCAGAGTAACCCCCCTCCCCCTCTTCCGCATAGTTATATGCAGAGTAACCCCCCCTCCCCCTCTTCCCCATAGGTATATGCAGAGTAACCCCCCTCCCCCTCTTCCCATAGGTATATGCAGAGTAACCCCCCCTCCCCCCTCTTCCCCATAGGTATATGCAGAGTAACCCCTCTTCCCCATAGGTATATGGAGAGTAACCCCCCCTCCCCCCTCTTCCCCATAGGTATATGCAGAGTAACCCCCCTTCTGCCCCATAGGTACATACAGAGTAACCCCCCTCCCCCCTCTTCCCCATAGGTATATACAGAGTAACCCCCCCTCCTCGCCATAGGTATATGCAGAGTAACCCCCCCTTCCCCATAGGTATATGCAGAGTAACCCCCCCGCCCCTCCCCCCTCTTCCCCATAGGTATATGCAGAGTAACCTCCCCTCCCCCTCTTCTCCATAAGTATATGCAGAGTAACCCCCCCTCCCCCCTCTTCCCCATAGGTATATACAGAGTAACCCCCCCCCCCTCTTCCCCATAGGTATATGCAGAGTAACTCCCCCCTTCTTCCCCATAGGTATATACAGAGTAACCCCCCCTCTTCCCCATAGGTATATACAGAGTAACCCCCCCTCTTCCCCATATGTATATACAGAGTAACCCCCCCTCTTCCCCATAGGTATATGCAGAGTAACTCCCCCCCCCCTTCCCCATAGGTATATGCAGAGCAACCCCCCATCTTCCCCATAGGTATATGCAAAGTAACCCCCCCCTCTTCCCCATAGGTATATGCAGAGTAACCCCCCTCTTTCCCATAGGTATATGCAGAGTATTTCCCCCCCTCTTCCCCATAGGTATATGCAGAGTAACCCCCCATAGGTATATGCAGAATAACCCCCCCCATCTTCCCTATAGGTATATGCAGAGTAATCCCCCCCCCATCTTCCCCATAGGTATATGCAGAGTAATCCCCCCCCCATCTTCCCCATAGGTGTATGCAGAGTAATCCCCCCCATCTTCCCCATAGGTATATGCAGAGTAACCCCCCCCCCATCTTCCCCATAGGTATATGCAGAGTAACCCCCCCATCTTCCCCATAGGTATATGCAGAGTAACCCCCCTCCTCTTTCCCATAGGTATATGCAGAGTATCCCCTCCCCCATAGGATGTTCACCTGATATCCCACGCAGCGATCTCCTCAGCAGCAGGGGCCCGCGTCTTCTCCCCTCCACAGTACAGGCTCCAGATGAGTGATGTCATCGGCGCTTGTACTGCGTGCTGCGTGGCAGCGGAGGTCACGTCTCCTCTGTGTAGCTGCAGATGAGGCTCACACAGAGGGGATGCCTTCTCCTGTATGTACGTGTATCGCGCATACAGGAGGATGTAGCGCTGTCTGCTGGGGATCTGGGACGAGTGTCCCGGACCTCAGTAGCAGCGACGATGGCAGGTCAGTCTACCCCTGGCAGCCCCCTTGTGAGCGGCACCCGGGGCGGGCCGCCCCCCCTTGGTATGTCATTGCCTGAGCGGACTGATATTACAATAGGTACTGTCAGCCTCTGTGGCCTGTATAGGGTTAATATCCCAGACAATATGTGGTGTAGTATCTGCTTCTTTTAGGACATATAATCAGGACAGGGCTGGGACGCCGGCCAGACCCCTCTTCCTCTTCAATGTGAATGTTTTGCAGATGTCTCCAGTATGTAATAATGAGGCCTCCTGGGGTCTGTGTAATGTGCTGCGCACCCAAAATATAGGAGCCCGGCACAAAAACTTGCTTATATATATATATATATATATATATATATATATACACAGTAGATCTTGTTATCTATGCCTCTGTCTTCAGTCTATGAAGAAGGCTGGACTCCAGTCCAAATGGCCTGTATCATGGTTTGTTCACTAGGGGGCTACTGCTACACTTTATAGCCTGATTGTTTGTGCTGCACCACCCCTTAGGACAGCCATGTTTCACCCCTGACCTTTGCCTTACCATGGAGTTATCGTGACCTCGAACCTCCGTTTCCTACACTTGGCAGCATTGTACCGTTTGTATGGAGAAGATGAAGTTATCGCCTAACGACAAGTCTTTCATTAGTGTCTTCTGCACTTCAACCCCCAAGGAAGAGGAATCTGTGAGGGCCAGGATGTGATGGGGATCACTTATCAATGATGTGGTGGACCCTGGACCCCAACTACCTTGTGCACTAATGGTTCTCCAATGGCCAGTCTCTGGGGACCTCGAGGTTGTCCGCCTTCCATTGGTAGCGCCATGCACTGGTACAGGAGGTGGTAGGATCGCAGTTTGCATGTGTACTGGGTCTTGTTACCACTACACTCACTGTCCATCAGGAAGTTCACGCCGACCACAGCACCGGTCTCTTCAGCCACCATCAGTAGGTACTTCATACTGCACATGTCCTCTGTGGGCGCTAAGATATAGCACATCCTGAGAACTGTGTCAAGTGTATCATTCTGTTCTTACCATTTTCACTATATTTTATTCCATTGATAAATCTCTTCATCTAGAGCCAACACCACCCATCTGCGCCCCCATTGTTGGTCTTCTCGTCCAGGTTGATAAGGCAGATGGACTTCTGCATGTCTGTGAAGTGCAGCAGGTTGTCCATATGGAATCCATCTCTCATCTGCAGCTCATGGGTCTGGGTCTGGAAGCCAACGCTGTAGTTCTGTAGGACGTGTAGGAACCAGCAGGTGGCGTCATGGAGCAGAGCCTTGATTTCCTGTTGGGGATGGCTCCTAAGGTTCTCCAGTCTGCCCGTATATTCCTTCATGTAGATACTAGCTGAAGAGCAGCTCTCAATATACCCATAGAGGGTCCCGATATCCAGAGTCAAACTCCATCGCTGTCCTGAGAAGAACACCTCTGGGCAGATGAAGGAAGGAACTTGGGCACTAACCACTGGACACTAATCCATAGGACAGCAATGACTGTGCACTAACCACTGGACACTAATCCACAGGACAGCAATGACTGTGCACTAACCATTGGACACTTATCCACAGGACAGAAATGACTGTGCACTAACCACTGGACACTAAACCACAAGATAGTAGGGGCTGGGTTACTAACCACTGGCCACGAGACAGCAGGAACCGGGGCACTAACCACTGGACACTAAACCACAGATATCAGAGACTTTGGCACTAACCACTGACACTAAATCACAGGACAACAGGGACTGGGACACTCAGGTACTGTGTACTTACCTCTAGACATCAGGGAATAGGTACTTACATCAGGGATTGGGTACTAACCTCTAGACATCAGGGACTGAGCGCTAACCTCTAGACATTAGGGAATAGGCACTTACCTCTAGACATCAGGGACTGGGCACTAACCTCTAGACATCAGGGATAGGGCACTAACCTCTAGCCATCATGGACAGGGCACTATACAGTGAACAGCAGGGTCTGGGGCAGTAAATATTAGGGGCTCACATATAACTGGTACATGTTCAGCAGGACATATAGAGCAGTGGGCACCATCAGTCAGTACCTCAGTATCACTGGACTGTGCTGCGATTCCTTGTGTAGTCGCTTACCATTATTACATGGCTGTTGGTCAGTGCGCATGCGGATAAAACCGATATCATCCCAAGTCACATGGGACCAAGGATGTATAGTCCTATACAGTGATGTATATCACACTCCTGTATATACTATATACCAATATACAGCCTGCAGGATCTGTATATCTGGGGGAAATAAATAAAAATTACAACCCCATAATAACTAATCACAGCACTATATGAAATAAAACCGGTTGCTATTTATACCCCCATGTATTAGGCAGTACAGGGAGGTATGGGCATATTTGGGGTATCTGGCAGTACATAGGGTATTTGTGGTAGGCAGGGTCAGTGTATTAGGCAGTATATGGGGGTATTTGTGGTAGTCAGGATTAGTGTATTTGGCAGTATATGGGCGTATTTATTTTAGGCAGGATCAGTATATTAGGCAGTATATGGGTTATTTGTGGTAGGTAAGATTAGTATATAATACAGTATATGGGGATATTTGTGGTAGGCAGGATCAGTATATTAGGCAGTATATGGGGTATTTGTGGTAGGCAGGGTCAGTGTATTATGCAGTATATGGGGTATTTGTGGTAGGCAGGATCAGTGTATTTGGCAGTATATGAGCGTATTTATTTTAGGCAGGATTAGTGTATTAGGCAGTATATGGGGGTATTTGTAGTAGGCAGGGTCAGTGTATTAGGCAGTATATAGGGTATTTGTGGTAGGCTGGGTCAGTGTATTAGGCAGCATATGGGGTATTTGTGGTAGGTAAGATTAGTGTATAACACAGTATATGAGGGTATTTGTGGTAGGCAGGATCAGTATATTAGGCAGTATATGGGGGTATTTGTGGTAGGCAAGATTAGTGTATAACACAGTATATGGGGGTATTTGTGGTAGGCAGGATCAGTATATTAGGCAGCATATGGGGGTATTAGTGGTAGGCAGGATCAGTATATTAGGCAGTATATGAAGGTATTTGTGGTAGGCAAGATTAGTGTATAACACAGTATATGGGGGTATTTGTGGTAGGCAGGATTAGTGTATTACTCAGTATATGGGGTATTTGTGGTAGGCAGGATCATTGCATTAGCCAGTATATGGGGTATTTATGGTAGGCAGGATCAGTATATTAGGCAGTATATGGGGTATTTGTGGTAGGCAGAATTAGTGTATAACACAGTATATGGGGTATTTGTTGTAGGCAGGATCAGTATATTAGGCAGTATATGGGGGTATTTATAGTAGGCAGGATTAGTGTATTACTCAGTATATGGGGTATTTGTGGTAGGCAGGATCAGTGCATTAGCCAATATATGGGGGTATTTGTGGTAGGCCGGATCAGTATATTAGGCAGTATATGGGGGTATTTGTGGTAGGCAGGATCAGTATATTAGGCAGTATATGAGGTATTTGTGGTAGGCAGGATCAGTATATTAGGCAGTATATGAGGTATTTGCGGTAGGCAGAATCAGTGTGTTAGGCAGTATATGGGTGTATTTGTGGTAGGCAGGATCAGTATATTATGCAGTATATGAGGTATTTGTGGTAGGCAGGATCAGTATATTAGGCAGTATATGGGGGTATTTGTGGTAGGCAGGATCAGTATATTAGGCAGTATATGGGTTATTTGTGGTAGGTAAGATTAGTGTATAATACAGTATATGAGGTATTTGTGGTAGGCAGGATCAGTATATTAGGCAGTATATGAGGTATTTGTGGTCGGCAGGATCAGTATATTAGGCAGTATATGAGGTATTTGTAGTAGGCAGGATCAGTATATTAGGCAGTATATGAGGTATTTGTGGTAGGCAGGATTAGTATATTAGGCAGTATATGAGGTATTTGTAGTAGGCAGGATCAGTATATTAGGCAGTATATGAGGTATTTGTGGTAGGCAGGATTAGTATATTAGGCAGTATATGAGGTATTTGTTGTAGGCAGGATCAGTATATTAGGCAGTATATGAGGTATTTATGATAGGCAGGATCAGTATATTAGGCAGTATATGAGGTATTTGTAGTAGGCAGGATCAGTATATTAGGCAGTATATGAGGTATTTGTGGTAGGCAGGATTAGTATATTAGGCAGTATATGAGGTATTTGTAGTAGGCAGGATCAGTATATTAGGCAGTATATGAGTTATTTATGATAGGCAGGATCAGTATATTAGGCAGTATATGAGGTATTTGTGGTATTCAGGATCAGTATATTAGGCAGTATATGAGGTATTTGTGGTAGGCAGGATCAGTATATTAGGCAGTATATGAGGTATTTGTGGTCGGCAGGATCAGTATATTAGGCAGTATATGAGGTATTTGTAGTAGGCAGGATCAGTATATTAGGCAGTATATGAGGTATTTGTGGTAGGCAGGATTAGTATATTAGGCAGTATATGAGGTATTTGTAATAGGCAGGATCAGTATATTAGGCAGTATATGAGGTATTTATGATAGGCAGGATCAGTATATTAGGCAGTATATGAGGTATTTGTGGTATTCAGGATCAGTATATTAGGCAGTATATGAGGTATTTGTGGTCGGCAGGATCAGTATATTAGGCAGTATATGAGGTATTTGTAGTAGGCAGGATCAGTATATTAGGCAGTATATGAGGTATTTGTGGTAGGCAGGATTAGTATATTAGGCAGTATATGAGGTATTTGTAGTAGGCAGGATCAGTATATTAGGCAGTATATGAGGTATTTATGATAGGCAGGATCAGTATATTAGGCAGTATATGAGGTATTTGTGGTATTCAGGATCAGTATATTAGGCAGTATATGAGGTATTTGTGGTAGGCAGGATCAGTATATTAGGCAGTATATGAGGTATTTGTAGTAGGCAGGATCAGTATATAAGGCAGTATATGAGGTATTTGTGGTAGGCAGGATCAGTATATTAGACAGTATATGAGGTATTTATGGTAGGCAGGATCAGTATATTAGGCAGTATATGAGGTATTTATGGTAGGCAGGATCAGTGTGTTAGGCAGTATATGAGGTATTTGTGGTAGGCAGGATCAGTATATTAGGCAGTATATGAGGTATTTTTAGTAGGCAGGATCAGTATATAAGGCAGTATATGAGGTATTTGTGGTAGGCAGGATCAGTATATTAGGCAGTATATGAGGTATTTATGGTAGGCAGGATCAGTATATTAGGCAGTTTATGAGGTATTTATGGTAGGCAGGATCAGTATATTAGGCAGTATATGAGGTATTTGTGGTAGGCAGGATCAGCATATCAGGTAGTATATGAGGTATTTGTAGTAGGCAGGATCAGTATATTAGGCAGTATATGAGGTATTTATGGTAGGCAGGATCAGTATATTAGGCAGTATATGAGGTATTTGTGGTAGGCAGGATCAGTATATTAGGCAGTATATGAGGTATTTATGGTAGGCAGGATCAGTATATTAGGCAGTATATGGGGATATTTGTGGTAGGCAGGATTAGTATATTAGGCAGTATATTAGGTATTTATGGTAGGCAGGATCAGTATATTAGGCAGTATATGGGGTATTTGTGGTAGGCAGGATCAGTATATTAGGCAGTATATGAGGTATTTATGGTAGGCAGGATTAGTATATTAGGCAGTATATGGGGTATTTGTGGTAGGCAGGATCAGTATATTAGGCAGTATATGGGGTATTTGTGGTAGGCAGGATCAGTATATTAGGCAGTATATGAGGTATTTATGGTAGGCAGGATTAGTATATTAGGCAGTATATGAGGTATTTGTGGTAGGCAGGATCAGTATATTAGGCAGTATATGGGGTATTTGTGGTAGGCAGGATCAGTATATCAGGCAGTATATGAGGTATTTGGTAGGCAGGATCAGTATATCAGGCAGTATATGGGGTATTTGTGGTAGGCAGGATCAGTATATTAGGCAGTATATGAGGTATTTATGGTAGGCAGGATTAGTATATTAGGCAGTATATGGGGTATTTGTGGTAGGCAGGATCAGTATATTAGGCAGTATATGAGGTATTTATGGTAGGCAGGATTAGTATATTAGGCAGTATATGGGGTATTTGTGGTAGGCAGGATCAGTATATTAGGCAGTATATGAGGTATTTATGGTAGGCAGGATCAGTATATTAGGCAGTATATGAGGTATTTATGGTAGGCAGGATCAGTATATTAGGCAGTATATGGGGTATTTGTGGTAGGCAGGATCAGTATATCAGGCAGTATATGAGGTATTTGTGGTAGGCAGGATCAGTATATCAGGCAGTATATGGGGTATTTGTGCTGTATTTTTATCTCACTATAGACTTCTTATTTTATCAGATAATTTTATTTTCCCCCCATAGTTGCGCCAGTATTGTTAGTCCTCGCCGGTACCCCCCTCTCAGCCGCCCGCTGAATCATGCCAAGCGCCTCCCACAGGCAGTCCTTCTGATACCCCTGCAGGGGTAAGTGGGGGATGAGGTCCTTGGTCATGGCCACCCGCTCCTGTACACTGGTGCAGCGCGGCAGCTGGTTCATACACTGTTCACAGGCCTGAGCCGCCCCGTCCTCCTCCCTGTGGCCGCCCTCGGGGAGCTGACTATATCCGCTGTTCTCTGCAGGGTCATAACTGGACATGATATACAGGCAGTCCCGCGTAGAAGCGATACGGCGGGCACACACCGGAACCTGTCAGGAGATATAGTACATGTAACATACCTGCAGTCCTATGTAACAACACAGATAACACACAGTGATAACTCTCTGAGTACAGATAATGTAGTAGATGTGACCTGCAGTCCTATGTAACACCACAGATAACAGTGATAACTCTTTGTCCCTCCCCTGCCTTTCTGCATCCCTGCCCTGCTTCTTTTTGTCCCTTCCCTACCTCTCTCTGTTTCTCCCCTGTCTCTCTCTGCTCCCTCTCCTTCTCTTTGTCCCCCCTGCCCTCACTGTCTTTCCCCTGCCTATGTCCCTTCCCTTCCGCTCTTTGTCCCTCCCCTGCCTCTCTATGTCCCTCCCCTGACTCTCTATGTCCATCTCCTGCCTTTCTCTGTCCTCTCCTGCCTCTTTGTCCCTCCCCTGCCTCTCTCTGTCCCTCCCCTGCTGCTCTATGTCCCTCCCCTGCCTCTCTTTGTCCCTCCCCTGCTTCTCTCTGTCCCTCCCCTGCCGCTCTATGTCCCTCCCCTGCCTCTCTATGTCCCTCCCCTGACTCTATGTCCATCTCTTGCCTTTCTCTGTCCTCTCCTGCCTCTCTTTGTCCCTCCCCTGCCTCTCTCTGTCCCTGCCCTGCCACTCTATGTCCCTCACCTGACTCTCTATGTCCATCTCCTGCCTTTCTCTGTCCTCTCCTGCCCCTCTTTGTCCCTCCCCTGCCTCTCTTTGTCCCTCCCCTGCCTCTCTCTGTCCCTCCCCTGACTCTCTATGTCCATCTCCTGCCTTTCTCTGTCCTCTCCTGCCTCTCTTTGTCCCTCCCCTGACTCTTTGTACCTCCCCTGCCTCTCTCTGTCCCTCCCCTGCTTCTCTCTGTCCCTCCCCTGCCTCTCTATGTCCCTCCCCTGCCTCTCTATGTCCCTCCCCTGACTCTATGTCCATCTCTTGCCTTTCTCTGTCCTCTCCTGCCTCTCTTTGTCCCTCCCCTGCCTCTCTCTGTCCCTCCCCTGCCACTCTATGTCCCTCACCTGACTCTCTATGTCCATCTCCTGCCTTTCTCTGTCCTTTCCTGCCCCTCTTTGTCCCTCCCCTGCCTCTCTTTGTCCCTCCCCTGCCTCTCTCAGTCCCTCCCCTGACTCTCTATGTCCATCTCCTGCCTTTCTCTGTCCTCTCCTGCCTCTCTTTGTCCCTCCCCTGACTCTTTGTACCTCCCCTGCCTCTCTCTGTCCCTCCCCTGCTGCTCTATGTCCCTCCCCTGCCTCTCTTTGTCCCTCCCCTGCTTCTCTCTGTCCCTCCCCTGCTGTTCTATGTCCCTCCCCTGCCTCTCTCTGTCCCTCCCCTGCTGCTCTATGTCCCTCTCCTGCCTCTCTATGTCCCTCCCCTGCCATCTCTATGTCCCTCTCCTGCCTCCCTCTCTTCCTCTCCTGCCTCTCTCCGTACCTCCCCTGCCATCTCTCTGTCCCTCCCCTGCCATCTCTCTGTCCCTCCCCTGCCATCTCTATGTCCCTCCCCTGCTGCTCTATGTCCCTCCTCTGCCTCTCTCTGTCCCTCTCCTGCCTCTTTCTGTCCCTCCCCTGCCACTCTATGTCCCTACCCTGCCTCTCTATGCCCCTCCCCTGCCATCTCTATGTCACTCTCCTGCCATCTCTATGTCACTCTCCTGCCTCTCTCTGTCCCACCCCTGCCTCTCTCTTTGTCCTTCCCCTGCCTCTTTCTCTCTCTCTGTCCCTCCCCTGCTTCTCTTTCCTTTTCCTGCCTCTTTTTCCTTCTCCTGCCTCTCTCTGTCCCTCCCCTGCCTCTCTCTCTGTCCTTCCCCTGACTCTCTCTGTCCCTCCCCTGCTTCTCTTTCCTCCTCCTGTCTCTCTTTCCTTCTCCTGCCTCTCTCTGTACCTCCCCTGCCCTCTCTATGCCCATCTCCTGCCTCTCTGGGTCCCTCCCCTGACTCTCTCTTTGTCCCTCCCCTGCCTCTCTCTGTCCCTCTCCTGCCTTTCTCTGTCTCTCTTCTGCCTTTCTCTGTCTCTCTCCTGCCTTTCTCTGTTCCTCTCCTGCCTCTCACTGTCCCTCTCCTGCCTCTCACTGTCCCTCTCCTGCCTCTCACTGTCCCTCTCCTGCCTCCCACTGTCCCTCTCCTGCCTCTCACTGTCTCTCACTGTCCCTCTCCTGTCTCTCACTGTCCCTCTCCTGCCTCTCACTGTCCCTCTCCTGTCTCTCACTGTCCCTCTCCTGCCTCTCACTGTCCCTCCCCTGCTTCTCTCTGTCCCTCCTCTGTCTCTCTCGGTCCCTTCCCTGCCTCTCTTGGTCCCTCCCCTGTCTCTCTCTTTGTCCCTCATCTGCCTCTCTAGGTCCCTCCCCTCTCCCTCTGTTCCTCCCATGATTCTATGTCCCTCCCCTCCCTCTCTTTGCCCCACTCCTGCCTCTCTCTGTCCCTCCCCTGCTTCTCTTTCCTTCTCCTGCCTCTCTCTGTACCTCCCCTGTCCTCTCTATGCCCATCTCCTGCCTCTCTGGGTCTCTCCCCTGCCTCTCTCTGTCCCTCTCCTGCCTTTCTCTGTCTCTCTTCTGACTTTCTCTGTCTCTCTCCTGCCTTTCTCTGTCCCTCCCCTGCCTCTCACTGTCCCTCTCCTGTCTCTCACTGTCCCTCTCCTGCCTCTCACTGTTCCTCTCCTGCCTCTCACTGTTCCTCTTCTGCCTCTCACTGTCCCTCTCCTGCCTCTCACTGTCCCTCCCCTGCTTCTCTCTGTCCCTCCTCTGTCTCTCTCGGTCCCTTCCCTGCCTCTCTTGGTCCCTCCCCTGTCTCTCTCTTTGTCCCTCATCTGCCTCCCTAGGACACTCTCCTATTTCTCTCTGTTCCTCCCATGATTCTCTGTCCCTCCCCTCCCTCTCTTTGCCCCACTCCTGCTTCTCTCTGTACCTCCCCTGTCCTCTCTTTTTTCCTCCTCTGCCTCTCTTTTCCCCTCCCCTGCCTCTCTTTGCCCCTCCCCTACACTTTTTCCCTCCCCTGACTCCCTTTGCCCCTCCCCTGCCTCACTATGTCCCTCCTCTGCCTCTCTCTGTCCCTCCTCTGCCTCTCTCTGTTCCTCCCCTGACTCTCTTTTTCCCTCCTCTGACTCTTTGCCACTGCCTCTCTCTGTCCCTTGCCTGCCTCTCTCTGTTCCTCCCTTGCCTCTCTCGGTTACTCCCCTGACTCTCCTTGCTCCTCTCCTGCCTCTCTCTTCCCCTCCCCTGCCTCATTATGTCCCTACCCTGTCTCTGTCCCTCCCCTGCCTCTCTCTGTCTCTCCCCTGCCTCTCTTTGCCCCTCCCCTGTAACTCTCTTTTTCCCTCCTCTGCCTTTCTCTGTCTCTCCTGCCCTTCTCTGCCCCTCCCCTGCCTCTCTCTGTTCCTCCCCTGCCTCTTTCTGCCTCTCCCCTGCCTCTCTTTTTCTCTCCCCTGACTCTCTTTGCCCCTGCCTCTCTCTGTCCCTCATCTGACTCCCCTTGTCCCTCACCAGACTCTCTCTGTTCCTCCCCTGACTCTCTATGTTCCTCCCCTGACTCTCTCTGTTCCTCCCCTGACTCTATTTGCCCTTCCCCTGACTCTCTTTGCCCCTCCCCTGCCTCACTATGCCCCTCCCCTGCCTCTTTCGGTCCCTCCCCTGCCTCTCTTTTTCCCTCCTGACTCTCATTTTCCCTCCCGACTCTCTTTGTCCCTCCCTTGACATTATTTGCCCCTCCACTGCGACTCTCTTTTTCCCTCCCCTGCCTTTCTCTTTCTCTCCCCTGCCCCTCTCTGTTTCTCCCCTGCCTTTCTTTGCCCCTCCCCTGCCTTTCTTTGCCCCTCCCCTGCCTTTCTTTTCCTCCCCTGCCTCGCTATGTCCCTCCCCAGCCTCTTATCCTTGTTTTATCATTCTCTAGACAGAATCTCTAGACTTCCCCATAAGCCCCATCACCTCCACAAGCAGCTTGACAAATGAGGGGGATCCTTGAGGCCATCCAGGCAGTCTTCCCCCAGCACCACATCCGCAGCCATGAATCTCCTTCACAGAATCCATGGAGCATATCAGGACTAATGTGTGGTTGAGGCCACAAAATACATCAATCGGGTTCCTTAAACACTGAATCTACAGAGGAAACATGAGAGGAGAACTATATGGACACGGGGCAAGGCAGGGATCATCTTATACATAACTATAGAAAGTGTAGATGAGTGTTGTCTGCACATCAATAGGAATACTTGGAAGAGGACCGAGGTCAGGTGGAGGATAGAGGAGGCCAGAGGTCAGAAGGAGGATAGAGGTCAGGTGGAGGACAGAGGTCAGGTGGAGGATAGAGGTCAGGTGGGGGACAGAGGTCAGATGGAGGATAGAGGTCAGGTGGAGGATAGAGGAGGGAAGAAGTCAGGTGGAGGAACGAGGAGGACAGAGGTCAGGTGGAGGAACAAGGAGGACAGAGGTCAGGTGGAGGATAGAGGAGGACAGAGGTCAGGTGGAGGACAGAGGTCAGGTGGAGGATAGAGAAGGACAGAGGTCAGGGGGAGGATAGAGGGGACAGAGGTCGGGTAGAGGAAATTGTCCACATGGAGGATAGATGGAGGAAAAAGTCACTTGGAGGATAGATGGAGGAAAAAGTCACTTGGAGGATAGATGGAGGAAAAAGTCCACTTGGAGGATAGATGAAGACCAGAGAAGTGGAAAATAGATGGAGTAAGGAGTGCACATGGAGGATAGATGGAGGACAGGACCATAAAGCAGTGGTTCTCAAGCTTTTTCGCGACTGTACCCCTAAAGGGTGAAAGTATGTCCGCGGGTAAGTTATGCGCGAGGGGTACCCGCGGGCAAAATAAGTCATAAAAGTACTTAATTTCATAATGACGTGTGCTTACCTTTCTAATGCGATACTTAATCCCTTTGTGCCATTATTCCCCCCTCCCTCTGATCCCCTTTTGCCATAATCGGATAATGGCAAAAGGGAAGAGGGAAGAATAATGGTACAAGGGGATTAAGATGGAGGGGGAGGGAGATAATGATTACCCCCCCCCCCTCCATATTAATCCCCTTGTGCCATTATTAACCCCTTCCTCTTGATCCCCTTTTGCCATTACCCCCTCCCTTCATATTAATCCCCTTTTGCCATTATCCCCCCCCCTCCATATTAATCCCCTTTTGCCATTATCCCCCCCTCCATCTTAATCCCCTTGTGCAATTATTCCCCCCTCTGATCCCCCTGGGCCAATATATGAGATACATACAATAACACCCTCCCATACTGCGGTGTTACACTTAGTTTAAAGGAAAACTGTCACATATTTTCTCCCGCACTATCCACAGGTATTGGTGGATAGTGCGGCAGACGCTGATTAAAACGAGCCCTACCTTGGTATGATCCGTGCCGCCGTTCGCCCGCAATTGTAGTTTTAATCTCTGTGTATATCCTGCTGTAACTGGCAAAGGCGGGGCTTCTGCGGGCTAACGGACACTGACGTTAGCGCCGCTCATGAATTTTCATCCCGCATGTTCTCCCTCTCTTCACCGCTCCTAACCAGAGGGAGGGATGAATATTCATGAGCGGCGCTGACGTCAGTGTCAGTTAGCTCGCAGAAGCCCCGCCTTTGCCAGTTACAGAAGGATATACACAGAGATTAAAATTACTATTGCGGGCGAACAGCGGCACGGATCAGACCAAGGTAGGGCTCGTTTTAATCAGCGTCTCCCGCACTATCTACCAATACCTGTGGATAGTGCGGGAGAAAATATGTGACAGTTTTCCTTTAAGATGCTCACCAGGCCTGTGTCTATTATGTTCGGCAGGGGTCGGATGGCCGCACTGATGGGTGACATCCTTCTGCGCTGTGCTGGAACCTCCTCGCAACGTCAGGGACATCACACGTCTGGCCCGGCAGCCACTGAAGCTCACATAAGGTGGCCCCGGCCAAAGCTGTACAATACAGTGAGCTGCCGCGGCGACTGCGGCATCCAGTCCCCACTCCCGGCTGACAAATATAGGCCAATGCATGGCCGGTATTTGTCAGCGAATTGCCGTACCCCTGCATAACCCTTGGCGTACCCCTGGTTGAGAAACCCTGCCATAGAGGGAGATCAGTGGCCAGGTAGAGGATAGATGGGGAATAGAGGGCAAGTAAAAGCAGATAGAAGATGGGGGTCAGGTGGAGGATAGATGGAGGACAGAAGTCCAGTGAGGGACAGGTGAAGAGAAAAGGCCATATAAAGGATAGATAGAGAACAGGGGCGGGTGAAGGATAATTGGTCAGATGATCAATAGAGAACAGCGGTCAGTAAAGGATAAAGGACAAAGTCCAGATGAGGGATAGTTGAAGGAATAGGGCCAAGAAATGGATACATGGAAGAAAGAGGCCGAAGGAGGCAGAGGTGTAAGGGGAACAGAGGCCAGAAGAAGGATAGTTAGAGGATTGGGAACAAGTTAGTATATGTAGGGGACAGAGGCCAGGTAGGGTAGGAGAAAAAACATAAAAAGGGAATAGGGCCGGGGTGGTTGAAGGGCAAAGGAGACAGGGGTGTGAGGGGAACAGAGGCCAGAAGAAGGATAGTTAGAGGATTGGGAACAGGTTAGGATACGTAGGGGACAGAGGCCAGGTAGGGTAAGAGAAAGAACATGGAAGGGAACAGGGCCGGGTGGTTGAAGGGCAAAGGAGGCAGAGGTGTGAGGGGAACAGAGGACGGGGGGGGGGGGGGGGGGGGCTATGAAATATGGAAAAGGACAGGTACAATGAGAAAGTAGGTAGAATAGAGGGAAAAACAGGAGCAACGGAAGAGATGGAAGAAGTGGGAGGATAAGGACACAAGGACGGCACATGGACAGTCAGGAGACATTAGGCATATATATTGTGTTACCTGGCAGGGGACTCCTCTGTTAATCTTGTCCCTTGTGCCCAGTTGTCCGAAGCTGTTGTTTCCTTGCATAAATATTCTCCCAAATTCATCTGCGAGCGCCAGGTGATTGTACCCTAGAGAGCAGAACACCACCTGCAGGAAGGGCACACGCCAGTGACCACCATTATACTGCACATGATCCTATATTATCTTCATATTTATAATGCTCTCTTAGTTGCCAGTTGTCATATTCAGGGTAGGGAGCAACCTACCAATTACAAAAAACAAAACAAAAACCTTTTCCTACCTACATGGACAATCTGCCCTAAACGGGGCCCCCCAACTGGGTGCCACTCCCTACAATGAACTACATGCAGGGGCATAAGAGAAGTCAGAATAGTCAGACTGTTACGCCGAGCGCTCCGGGTCCCCGCTCCTCCCCGGAGCGCTCGCTTCACTCCCTCCGCTGCAGCGCTCCGGTCACGTCCTCTGACCCGGGGCGCTGCGATCCCGCTGCCAGCCGGGATGCGATTTGCGATGCGGGTAGCGCCCGCTCGCGATGCGCACCCCGGCTCCCCTACCTGACTCGCTCCCCGTCTGTTCTGTCCCGGCGCGCGCGGCCCCGCTCCCTAGGGCGCGCGCGCGCCGGGTCTCTGCGATTTAAAGGGCCACTGCGCCGCTGATTGGCGCAGTGGTTCCAATTAGGGTTTTCACCTGTGCACTTCCCTATATTACCTCACTTCCCTTGCACTCCCTTGCCGGATCTTGTTGCCTTAGTGCCAGTGAAAGCGTTCCTTGTGTGTTCCTTGCCTGTGTTTCCAGACCTTCTGCCGTTGCCCCTGACTACGATCCTTGCTGCCTGCCCCGACCTTCTGCTACGTCCGACCTTGCTTCTGCCTACTCCCTTGTACCGCGCCTATCTTCAGCAGCCAGAGAGGTGAGCCGTTGCTAGTGGATACGACCTGGTCACTACCGCCGCAGCAAGACCATCCCGCTTGGCGGCGGGCTCTGGTGAAAACCAGTAGTGGCTTAGAACCGGTCCACTAGCACGGTCCACGCCAATCCCTCTCTGGCACAGAGGGTCCACTACCTGCCAGCCGGCATCGTGACAGTAGATCCGGCCATGGATCCCGCTGAAGTTCCTCTGCCAGTTGTCGCTGACCTTACCACGGTGGTCGCCCAGCAGTCACAACAGATAGCGCAACAAGGCCAACAGCTGTCTCAACTGACCGTTATGCTACAACAGTTGCTACCACAGCTTCAGCAGTCATCTCCTCCGCCAGCTCCTGCACCTCCTCCGCAGCGAGTGGCCGCTCCTGGGATACGCTTATCCTTGCCGGATAAATTTGATGGGGACTCTAAGTTTTGCCGTGGCTTTCTTTCCCAATGTTCCCTGCATCTGGAGATGATGTCGGACCTGTTTCCCACTGAAAGGTCTAAGGTGGCTTTCGTAGTCAGTCTTCTGTCCGGAAAAGCCCTGTCATGGGCCACACCGCTCTGGGACCGCAATGACCCCGTCACTGCCTCTGTACACTCCTTCTTCTCGGAAATCCGAAGTGTCTTTGAGGAACCTGCCCGAGCCTCTTCTGCTGAGACTGCCCTGTTGAACCTGGTCCAGGGTAATTCTTCCGTTGGCGAGTATGCCGTACAATTCCGTACACTTGCTTCAGAATTGTCCTGGAATAATGAGGCCCTCTGCGCGACCTTCAAAAAAGGCCTATCCAGCAACATTAAAGATGTTCTGGCCGCACGAGAAATTCCTGCTAATCTACATGAACTTATTCACCTAGCCACTCGCATTGACATGCGTTTTTCTGAAAGGCGTCAGGAACTCCGCCAAGATATGGACTCTGTTCGCACGAGGCGTTTCGTCTCCTCGGCTCCTCTCTCCTCTGGTCCCCTGCAATCTGTTCCTGTGCCTCCCGCCGTGGAGGCTATGCAGGTCGACCGGTCTCGCCTGACACCTCAAGAGAGGACACGACGCCGTATGGAGAACCTCTGCCTGTACTGTGCTAGTACCGAACACTTCCTGAGGGATTGTCCTATCCGTCCTCCCCGCCTGGAAAGACGTACGCTGACTCCGCACAAAGGTGAGACAGTCCTTGATGTCTACTCTGCTTCTCCACGTCTTACTGTGCCTGTGCGGATGTCTGCCTCTGCCTTCTCCTTCTCTACAGTGGCCTTCTTGGACTCTGGATCTGCAGGAAATTTTATTTTGGCCTCTCTCGTCAACAGGTTCAACATCCCGGTGACCAGTCTCGCCAGACCCCTCTACATCAATTGTGTAAATAATGAAAGATTGGACTGTACCATACGTTTCCGCACGGAGCCCCTTCTTATGAGCATCGGATCTCATCATGAGAGGATTGAACTTTTGGTCCTCCCCAATTGCACCTCGGAGATTCTCCTTGGACTTCCCTGGCTTCAACTTCATTCCCCAACCCTGGATTGGTCCACTGGGGAGATCAAGAGTTGGGGGTCCTCTTGTTCCAAGAACTGTCTAAAACCGGTTCCCAGTAACCCTTGCCGTAACTCTGTGGTTCCTCCAGTAACCGGTCTCCCTAAGGCCTATATGGACTTCGCGGATGTTTTCTGCAAAAAACAAGCTGAGACTCTACCTCCTCACAGGCCTTATGATTGCCCTATCGACCTCCTCCCGGGTACTACTCCACCCCGGGGCAGAATTTATCCTCTCTCTGCCCCAGAGACTCTTGCCATGTCCGAATACGTCCAGGAGAATCTAAAAAAGGGCTTTATCCGTAAATCCTCCTCTCCTGCCGGAGCCGGATTTTTCTTTGTGTCCAAAAAAGATGGCTCCCTACGTCCTTGCATTGACTACCGCGGTCTTAATAAAATCACGGTTAAGAACCGCTACCCCTTACCCCTCATCTCTGAACTCTTTGATCGCCTCCAAGGTGCCCACATCTTCACTAAATTGGACTTAAGAGGCGCCTATAACCTCATCCGCATCAGAGAGGGGGACGAGTGGAAAACGGCATTTAACACCAGAGATGGACACTTTGAGTATCTGGTCATGCCCTTTGGACTGTGCAATGCCCCTGCCGTCTTCCAAGACTTTGTCAATGAAATTTTTCGTGATCTGTTATACTCCTGTGTTGTTGTATATCTGGACGATATCCTAATTTTTTCTGCCAATCTAGAAGAACACCGCCAGCATGTCCGTATGGTTCTTCAGAGACTTCGTGACAACCAACTCTATGCCAAAATTGAGAAATGTCTGTTTGAATGCCAATCTCTTCCTTTTCTAGGATATTTGGTCTCTGGCCAGGGACTACAGATGGATCCAGACAAACTCTCTGCCGTCTTAGATTGGCCACGCCCCTCCGGACTCCGTGCTATCCAACGCTTTTTGGGGTTCGCCAATTATTACAGGCAATTTATTCCACATTTTTCTACCATTGTGGCTCCTATCGTGGCTTTAACCAAAAAAAATGCTGATCCCAAGTCCTGGCCTCCTCAAGCAGAAGACTCCTTTTAACGACTCAAGTCTGCCTTTTCTTCGGCTCCCGTGCTCTCCAGACCTGACCCTTCCAAACCCTTCCTATTGGAGGTTGATGCCTCCTCAGTGGGAGCTGGAGCTGTTCTTCTACAAAAAAATTCTTCCGGGCATGCTGTCACTTGTGGTTTTTTCTCTAGGACCTTCTCTCCAGCGGAGAGGAACTACTCCATCGGGGATCGAGAGCTTCTAGCCATTAAATTAGCACTTGAGGAATGGAGGCATCTGCTGGAGGGATCAAGATTTCCTGTTATTATCTACACCGACCACAAGAACCTCTCCTACCTCCAGTCTGCCCAACGGCTGAATCCTCGCCAGGCCCGGTGGTCTCTGTTCTTTGCCCGATTTAATTTTGAGATTCACTTTCGTCCTGCCGATAAGAACATTAGGGCCGATGCTCTCTCTCGTTCCTCGGATGCCTCAGAAGTTGATCTCCCTCCGCAACACATCATTCCACCTGACTGCCTGATCTCCACTTCTCCTGCCTCCATCAGGCAGACTCCTCCAGGAAAGACCTTTGTTTCTCCACGCCAACGCCTCGGAATCCTCAAATGGGGTCACTCCTCCCATCTCGCAGGTCATGCGGGCATCAAGAAATCTGTGCAACTCATCTCCCGCTTCTATTGGTGGCCGACTCTGGAGACGGATGTTGGGGACTTTGTGCGAGCCTGTACTATCTGTGCCCGGGATAAGACTCCTCGCCAGAAGCCCGCTGGTTTTCTTCATCCTCTGCCTGTCCCCGAACAGCCTTGGTCTCTGATTGGTATGGATTTTATTACTGATTTACCCCCTTCCCGTGGCAACACCGTTATTTGGGTGGTCGTTGATCGATTCTCCAAAATGGCACATTTCATCCCTCTTCCTGGTCTTCCTTCTGCGCCTCAGTTGGCTAAACAATTTTTTGTACACATTTTTCGTCTTCACGGGTTGCCTACGCAGATTGTCTCGGATAGAGGGGTCCAATTCGTGTCTAAATTCTGGAGGGCTCTCTGTAAACAACTCAAGATTAAATTAAATTTTTCCTCTGCATATCATCCCCAGTCCAATGGACAAGTAGAAAGAATTAACCAGATCCTGGGTGATTATTTGCGACATTTTGTTTCCTCCCGCCAGGATGACTGGGCAGATCTCCTTCCATGGGCCGAATTCTCGTATAACTTCAGGGTCTCTGAATCTTCCTCCAAATCCCCATTTTTCGTGGTGTACGGCCGTCACCCTCTTCCCCCCCTCCCTACCCCCTTGCCCTCTGGTCTGCCCGCTGTGGATGAAATTTCTCGTGACCTTTCCATTATATGGAGAGAGACCCAAAATTCTCTCTTACAGGCTTCTTCACGCATGAAGAGGTTCGCGGATAAGAAAAGAAGAGCTCCCCCCGTTTTTTCCCCTGGAGACAAGGTATGGCTCTCCGCTAAATATGTCCGCTTCCGTGTCCCTAGCTACAAGTTGGGACCACGCTATCTTGGTCCTTTCAAAATTTTGTGTCAAATTAATCCTGTCTCTTATAAACTTCTTCTTCCTCCTTCTCTTCGTATCCCTAATGCCTTTCACGTCTCTCTTCTCAAACCACTCATCCTCAACCGTTTTTCTCCCAAATCTGTTCCTCCCACTCCTGTTTCCGGCTCCTCGGACGTCTTCTCGGTCAAGGAAATTTTGGCTGCCAAAAAGGTCAGAGGGAAAAATTTTTTTTTAGTAGACTGGGAGGGTTGTGGTCCTGAAGAGAGATCCTGGGAACCTGAGGACAACATCCTTGACAAAAGTCTGCTCCTCAGGTTCTCAGGCTCCAAGAAGAGGGGGAGACCCAAGGGGGGGGGTACTGTTACGCCGAGCGCTCCGGGTCCCCGCTCCTCCCCGGAGCGCTCGCTTCACTCCCTCCGCTGCAGCGCTCCGGTCACGTCCTCTGACCCGGGGCGCTGCGATCCCGCTGCCAGCCGGGATGCGATTCGCGATGCGGGTAGCGCCCGCTCGCGATGCGCACCCCGGCTCCCCTACCTGACTCGCTCCCCGTCTGTTCTGTCCCGGCGCGCGCGGCCCCGCTCCCTAGGGCGCGCGCGCGCCGGGTCTCTGCGATTTAAAGGGCCACTGCGCCGCTGATTGGCGCAGTGGTTCCAATTAGGGTTTTCACCTGTGCACTTCCCTATATTACCTCACTTCCCTTGCACTCCCTTGCCGGATCTTGTTGCCTTAGTGCCAGTGAAAGCGTTCCTTGTGTGTTCCTTGCCTGTGTTTCCAGACCTTCTGCCGTTGCCCCTGACTACGATCCTTGCTGCCTGCCCCGACCTTCTGCTACGTCCGACCTTGCTTCTGCCTACTCCCTTGTACCGCGCCTATCTTCAGCAGCCAGAGAGGTGAGCCGTTGCTGGTGGATACGACCTGGTCACTACCGCCGCAGCAAGACCATCCCGCTTTGCGGCGGGCTCTGGTGAAAACCAGTAGTGGCTTAGAACCGGTCCACTAGCACGGTCCACGCCAATCCCTCTCTGGCACAGAGGGTCCACTACCTGCCAGCCGGCATCGTGACACAGACAAAACAGGTCAGTAACACACGGGCAGACAAGGTACAAAATCACAAAGGTAAGACAGAGTCAGGACAAGCTATGGGTCAAACCTAGAGGGTATCGTGGTACAAAATCTGAAGTCAAATGCAACATCACAAAACAGGCAATGGCGTAGTACAAATCAACAGACAGTGGCGTAGTACAAAATCAACAGACATAGCAACATCAGAAAACTGGCAGAAGGTCAGGTCACAGGAGGTCAGAAGATTAGTCAGGGACAGGGAATACAGGAATGCCTGTGATGGGAAGTACTTCTATCCTGGGCACATGTTTGCAGTCACAGCAGGGTTTTTTTTTTTGTTATTGTTTGTATTTATTTATTTTTTGAAAATTATATTCCACATACAATAAATCATTTATAACCTTTCCCTTCCCAATTTTTTGATAAACCTTCCTCCAGAAATGTTGTATTTTCCTGCAACTCCCTATCATGTGTATTAAAGGGGTTATCCAGGAATAGAAAAACAGAGCTAATTTATTTCAGAAACAGCACCCTGTCTGTCTCCAGGTTGGGTGTGGTTCTGCAGATCAGTTCTATTAAAGTGAATGGAGCCAAGTTGTAAAACCACACCCAACCTGGGGACAGACATGGAGCTGTTTTTGAAAGAAATTAGCTCTGTTTTTCTATTCCTGCATAACCCCTTTAAGTCGGCATTTTCTTCACAACATTTAGGGCAGACCGAGTTTAAAGGGGTACTCCGGTGAAAACCTTTTTTCTTTTAAATAAACTGGTGGCAGAAAGTTAAACATATTTGTAAATTACTTCTATGAAAAAATCTTAATCCTTCCAGTATTTATTAGCTGCTGAATGCTACAGAGGAAATTCCTTTCTTTTTGGAACACTGATGACATCACGAACACAGTGCTCTCTGCTGACATCTCTGTCCATTTTAGCAACCATGCATAGCAGATGTATGCTAAGGGCAGTATGGTGGCTCAGTGGTTAGCATTGCTGCCTTACAGTGCTGGGGACTTGGGTTCAAATCCCACTAAGGACAACAATAAATAAAGTGTTATTTTTATTATTATAATAACGTCAGCAGAGAGAACTGTGCTCGTGATGTCATCAGAGAGCATTCCAAAAAGAAAAGAATTTCCTCTGTAGTATTCCGCAGCTAATAAGTACAGGAAGGATTAAGATTTTTTAATAGAAGTAATTTACAAATATGTTTAACTTTCTGCCACCAGTTGATTTAAAAGAAAAAAGGTTTTCACCGGAGTACCCCTTTAATCTGCCCCCCATCTTTTTTTAATAAAACCGGTGTATAGTGCAGACGGTAAACCAATTTGAAATGCGAGATCCTGTGATTGATGAGTTTTTTTTATGTTTTTATAAACAACACCCCAATCCTCTTCTCCTAAGTCTCCTATATCCGCCCTCCATCTTTGCCTACTCTTTGGGATTTGGATCTCACTTCTTCTTTAAATCATCGGTTTATATCAGTATTTCCCAACCAGGGTGCCTCCAGCTGTTGCAAAATTACAACTCCCAGCATGCCCGGACAGCCGTTGGCTGTCCGGGCATGCTGGGAGTTGTAGTTTTGCAACAGCTGGAGGCACCCTGGTTGGGAAACACTGGTTTATATATTTCACCCCACATTTTTTTCCCCTTCTGCTACTGGGGTACCGATACTGGACATTTGCACAAGTACTTGTACTTTTTGTAGTATTCAGCAGCTAAAAAGTACAGGAAGGATTAAGATTTTTTAATAGAAGTAATTGACAAATCTGTTTAACTTTCTGGCACCAGTTGATTTAAAAAAAAAAAAAAAAAAAAGTTTTTCACCAGAGTACCCCTTTAATAGAACTCTATAGATCTGTATGAGGAATCTAATGATTCCTCCTAAAAGTCTAATAAAGTGTAAAAAAAATTAAATAAAATGTAATAAAAGTTTAAAAGACACACATTAACCCCTTCCAACCTATATAAAAAAAACATGTAAACATAATAAAGATAAACATATTTAGTATCGATGCGTGCGTAACTGTACGAACTATTAAAATATAACATTATGTATCCCGTACGGTAAATTACCTAAAAAAAAAAAGAAAAAAAATACCAAACCACAGAATTGCAATTTTTATAATATCCCAGAAAAAAAAGTTGAAAAGCAATTAAAAAAAGTCAGATCAATACCAAAATGGTACCAATACAAAAAACGGATTATGGCGCAATAAATGAGCCCTCTTGCAGCCTGGTATGCAAAAAAATGTTTTAAAAAAAAGCTACAAGGGTCAAAAAATGGCAATACATTTTTTTTTTTTTTTTTTTTTAAAAAGCTCCGAATTTTTTTAAAATTAGTAAAACAGGACGTAAACTATAGGAATCTGGTATTACTGTAATCAGGCGCCTAAAATATAAAAACAACACGTTATCTCAACCACAAGGTAAATGGCGCAGAAAAGAAAACCACCAAATCTGCTAAATTATATTTTACTATTTCAATTTCACTTCACCGATTATATATATATATATATTTTTTTTGTTTCGGAGAATGTTATTGAAAAAATAAAAGGTATCATTATAGTAGGTAGTTACGGCTATTATAGGGCGAGGAGGAAAAAACGAGAGCGTAAAAGCGAAAATTGGTCCGGACAAGTGGATCGTCATGAGGGACAAGTAGATTTGGCTCCATTTTAGTCCCATGGACAAGTAGTTTTTTTTATTACAATTCCACACCCCTGAGAATCATATGATGGCGGGGGGGGGGGGGGGGAGGTTATCATGATGGGGTCCGTGACCTGGGAGGATTATAACATTTAACAAGATCATGACAGGTTCTCTCTAATGCCAATAGTGTCATATTGTTTTTTATTCACGCTCCCTCCACCCTATGTTTCCTTATTGCCTCTTTCAGCATCTTTTGCGCTATATATGTTATTTGTGCCGCTTTATAGTCAGAGCAGGTTTACTGCCTCCGTGAGCACCGAGCTGATTGGTCCAGTTCACTCACCTCCTGATAGGTCGGCACATGTGTAAGGAAAGTTGCTGGTTGTGGAGGACGGATGTGGGACTAGAGCCGGACAAGGTACGTGTGGAACACCAGCATTGTCGTCTCTACCCCCCTATACTTACAAGTGGTTTATATAATTGTGATATCTCCTGTATACTGCTGTATGAGGCCTCGTGATCGGACATGGTTATAGCACATTTGCCCTTCCTAACTCTAGTAAAAAACTGGCGAAACATGGCGGGACAGTCCCTCTTATATCTAAGGTCAGACCAATGCCTTATTGCAGGCATAGGCAACCTCGGCACTGCTGATGTTTTGGACTACATCTCCCATGATGCTCTTACAGCCCAAATGCTGACAAAGCATCATGGGAGATGTAGTCCAAAGTATCAGCAGTGCTGAAGGTTTCCTATGCCTGCCTTATTGTGAGACAGGAGTACGCTGCCACTCCAGCGGAGGCGTAGCATGTAGCTTCTGGGCCCTGATGCCAATTATAATACTGTTCTCTTATGGGGAAGATGTGCTTTGGGGCCCCCTTAGCCACCAGGGCCCCAGTGTGACTGCTACCTCTATAGCTACCCCGCTGCACTCAATGGCTCCCTTTTACCTGTTAGAGGAAGAGAGGGCAGCATGGAACCATGGGAGCGGTTGTTGTATTATATGGGTGCCGTGACTGGTGTTGTTGTATGGGAACTACTGTGGTAATAGTTCTGCTTTGTCATAGGGGGCGCAGGTGGGGTATACATATATACACCTAAATTATTTCTCCAGTACAGTGTATACATATCGACCACCTTCATGGATTACCTTGCTGGGCATAGATACTGCCAGGGGCGTCTGTGTATCCTGAGAGTCGTAGCCTTGAAGGGTCCCAAACAAATCCCTGAAGATGGCAGAAGAATGAACCTCGAGGTATACAGTGCCATCGTCTGTGGAGAGGAGGGTCACAGGTTATGTGGTTCTTTTGGAGCCCTACGGTCATGTCTGAGTGGTGGCTGTGCGGTTATATCCCTATGGGTGTGCGGTTATATCCCTATGGGTGTGCGGTTATATCCCTATGGGTGTGCGGTAATATCCCTATGGGTGTGCGGTTATATCCCTATGGGTGTGCGGTTATATCCCTATGGGTGTGCGGTTATATCTCTATGGATGTGGCGTTATATCCCTATGGGTGTGCGGTTATATCTCTATGGGTGTGCGGTTATATCCCTATGGGTGTGCGGTTATATCTCTATGGGTGTGCGGTTATATCCCTATGGGTGTGCGGTAATATCCCTATGGGTGTGCGGTTATATCCCTATGGGTGTGCGGTTATATCCCTATGGGTGTGCGGTTATATCTCTATGGATGTGGCGTTATATCCCTATGGGTGTGCGGTTATATCCCTATGGGTGTGCGGTTATATCCCTATGGGTGTGCGGTTATATCCCTATGGGTGTGCGGTTATATCCCTATGGGTGTGCGGTTATATCTCTATGGATGTGGCGTTATATCCCTATGGGTGTGCGGTTATATCCCTATGGGTGTGCGGTTATATCCCTATGGGTGTGCGGTTATATCTCTATGGGTGTGCGGTTATATCCCTATGGGTGTGCGGTTATATCCCTATGGGTGTGCGGTAATATCCCTATGGGTGTGCGGTTATATCCCTATGGGTGTGCGGTTATATCCCTATGGGTGTGCGGTTATATCTCTATGGATGTGGCGTTATATCCCTATGGGTGTGCGGTTATATCCCTATGGGTGTGCGGTTATATCCCTATGGGTGTGCGGTTATATCCCTATGGGTGTGCGGTTATATCCCTATGGGTGTGCGGTTATATCTCTATGGGTGTGGCGTTATGTTCCTATGAGTGTGGCGTTATATCCCTATGGGTGTGCCATTATATCCCTATGGATGTGGCGTTATATCCCTATGGGTGTGCGGTTATATCCCTATGGGTGTGCGGTTATATCCCTATGGGTGTGCGGTTATATCCCTATGGGTGTGCGGTTATATCCCTATGGGTTTGGCGTTATATCCCTATGGGTGTGCGGTTATATCCCTATGGGTGTGGCGTTATATCCCTATGGGTGTGCGGTTATATCCCTATGGGTGTGCCGTTATATCTCTATGGGTGTGCGGTTATATCCCTATGGGTGTGCGGTTATATCCCTATGGGTGTGCGGTTATATCTCTATGGGTGTGCGGTTATATCTCTATGGGTGTGCGGTTATATCTCTATGGGTGTGCGGTTATATCTCTATGGGTGTGCGGTTATATCTCTATGGGTGTGGCGTTATATCCCTATGGGTGTGGCGTTATATCCCTAGTGGTACGTGTGCGGTTATATCCCTATGGGTGTGCGGTTGTATCCCTATGGGTGTGCGGTTGTATCCCTAGTGGTGGGTGTGCGGTTATATCCCTATGGGTGTGCGGTTATATCCCTAGTGGTGGGTGTGCGGTTATATCCCTATGGGTGTGCGGTTATATCTCTATGGGTGTGCGGTTATATCTCTATGGGTGTGCGGTTATATCTCTATGGGTGTGGCGTTATATCCCTATGGGTGTGCGGTTATATCCCTATGGGTGTGCGGTTATATCCCTATGGGTGTGCGGTTATATCCCTATGGGTGTGCGGTTATATCTCTATGGGTGTGGCGTTATATCCCTATGGGTGTGCGGTTATATCCCTATGGGTGTGCGGTTGTATCCCTATGGGTGTGCGGTTGTATCCCTATGGGTGTGCGGTTGTATCCCTATGGGTGTGCGGTTATATCCCTAGTGGTGGGTGTGCGGTTATATCCCTATGGGTGTGCGGTTATATCCCTATGGGTGTGGCATTATATCCATATGGGTGTGCGGTTATATCTCTATGGGTGTGGCATTATATCCATATGGGTGTGCAGTTATATCCCTATGGGTGTGCAGTTATATCCCTATGGGTGTGCGGTTATATCTCTATGGGTGTGCGGTTATATCCCAATGGGTGTGGCGTTATATCCCTATGGGTGTGCGGTTATATCTCTATGTATGTGGCATTATATCCCTATGAGTGTGCGGTTATATCCCTATGGGTGTGGCGTTATATCCCTATGGGTGTGCGGTTATATCCCTATGGGTGTGCGGTTATATCTCTATGGGTGTGGCATTATATCCCAATGGGTGTGCGGTTATATCCCTATGGGTGTGCGGTTATATCCCTATGGGTGTGCGGTTATATCCCTATGGGTGTGCGGTTATATCCCTATGGGTGTGCGGTTATATCCCTATGGGTGTGCGGTTATATCTCTATGGGTGTGCGGTTATATCCCTATGGGTGTGCGGTTATATCCCTATGGGTGTGGCGTTATATCCCTATGGGTGTGCGGTTATATCCCTATGGGTGTGCCGTTATATCCCTATGGGTGTGCCGTTATATCCCTATGGGTGTGCGGTTATATCCCTATGGGTGTGCGGTTATATCCCTATGGGTGTGCGGTTATATCCCTATGGGTGTGCGGTTATATCCCTAGTGGTGGGTGTGCGGTTGTATCCCTAGTGGTGGGTGTGCGGTTATATCCCTATGGGTGTGCGGTTATATCCCTAGTGGTGGGTGTGCGGTTATATCCCTATGGGTGTGCGGTTATATCCCTATGGGTGTGGCATTATATCCATATGGGTGTGCGGTTATATCTCTATGGGTGTGGCATTATATCCATATGGGTGTGCAGTTATATCCCTATGGGTGTGGCGTTATATCTCTATGTATGTGGCATTATATCCCTATGAGTGTGCGGTTATATCCCTATGGGTGTGGCGTTATATCCCTATGGGTGTGCGGTTATATCCCTATGGGTGTGCGGTTATATCTCTATGGGTGTGGCATTATATCCCTATGGGTGTGCGGTTATATCCCTATGGGTGTGGCGTTATATCCCTATGGGTGTGCGGTTATATCCCTATGGGTGTGGCGTTATATCCCTATGGGTGTGCGGTTATATCCCTATGGGTGTGCCGTTATATCCCTATGGGTGTGCGGTTATATCCCTATGGGTGTGCGGTTATATCCCTATGGATGTGGCGTTATATCCCTATGGATGTGGCGTTATATCCCTATGGGTGTGCGGTTATATCTCTATGGGTGTGCGGTTATATCTCTATGGGTGTGCGGTTATATCTCTATGGGTGTGCGGTTATATCTCTATGGGTGTGGCGTTATATCCCTATGGGTGTGCGGTTATATCCCTATGGGTGTGCGGTTATATCCCTATGGGTGTGCGGTTATATCCCTATGGGTGTGCGGTTGTATCCCTATGGGTGTGCGGTTATATCCCTAGTGGTGGGTGTGCGGTTATATCCCTATGGGTGTGCGGTTGTATCCCTATGGGTGTGCGGTTATATCCCTATGGGTGTGGCGTTATGTTCCTATGAGTGTGGCATTATATCTCTATGGGTGTGCGGTTATATCCCTATGGGTGTGGCGTTATATCCCTAGTGGTACGTGTGCGGTTATATCCCTATGGGTGTGCGGTTATATCCCTATGGGTGTGCGGTTATATCCCTAGTGGTGGGTGTGCGGTTATATCCCTATGGGTGTGCGGTTATATCCCTAGTGGTGGGTGTGCGGTTATATCCTTATGGGTGTGGCATTATATCCATATGGGTGTGGCGTTATATCCCTATGGGTGTGCGGTTATATCCCTATGGGTGTGCGGTTATATCTCTATGGGTGTGGCATTATATCCATATGGGTGTGCGGTTATATCCCTAGTGGTGGGTGTGCGGTTATATCCCTATGGGTGTGCGGTTATATCCCTAGTGGTGGGTGTGCGGTTATATCCTTATGGGTGTGGCATTATATCCATATGGGTGTGGCGTTATATCTCTATGGGTGTGCGGTTATATCCCTATGGGTGTGCGGTTATATCCCTATGGGTGTGCGGTTATATCCCTATGGGTGTGCGGTTATATCCCTATGGGTGTGCGGTTATATCCCTAGTGGTGGGTGTGCGGTTATATCCCTATGGGTGTGCGGTTATATCCCTAGTGGTGGGTGTGCGGTTATATCCTTATGGGTGTGGCATTATATCCATATGGGTGTGGCGTTATATCCCTATGGGTGTGCGGTTATATCCCTATGGGTGTGCGGTTATATCCCTATGGGTGTGCAGTTATATCCCTATGGGTGTGCGGTTATATCCCTATGGGTGTGCGGTTATATCTCTATGGGTGTGGCATTATATCCATATGGGTGTGCGGTTATATCTCTATGGGTGTGCGGTTATATCTCTATGGGTGTGCCATTATATCCCTATGGGTGTGTGGTTATATCCCTATTGGTGTGTGGTTATATCCCTATTGGTGTGGCGTTATATCCCTATGGGTGTGCGGTTATATCCCTATGGGTGTGCGGTTATATCCCTATGGGTGTGGCGTTATATCCCTATGGGTGTGCGGTTATATCCCTATGGGTGTGCGGTTATATCTCTATGGGTGTGCGGTTATATCCCTAGTGGTGGGTGTGCGGTTATATCCCTAGTGGTGTGCGGTTATATCTCTATGGGTGTGCGGTTATATCTCTATGGGTGTGCGGTTATATCTCTATGGGTGTGCGGTTATATCCCTATGGGTGTGCGGTTATATCCCTATGGGTGTGGCGTTATATCCCTATGGGTGTGCGGTTATATCCCTATGGGTGTGCGGTTGTATCCCTATGGATGTGGCGTTATATCCCTATGGGTGTGCGGTTATATCCCTATGGGTGTGGCGTTATATCCCTATGGGTGTGCAGTTATATCCCTTTGGGTGTGCGGTTGTATCCCTATGGGTGTGCGGTTATATCCCTATGGGTGTGGCGTTATATCTCTATGGGTGTGCGGTTATATACCTATGGGTGTGCGGTTATATCCCTTTGGGTGTGCGGTTGTATCCCTATGGGTGTGCGGTTATATCCCTATGGGTGTGGCGTTATATCCCTATGGGTGTGCGGTTATATCCCTATGGGTGTGGCGTTATATCCCTATGGGTGTGCGGTTATATCCCTATGGGTGTGGCGTTATATCCCTATGGGTGTGTGGTTATACCCCTATGGGTGTGTGGTTATATCCCTATGGGTGTGCGGTTATATCCCTATGGGTGTGCCGTTATATCCCTATGGGTGTGCCGTTATATCCCTATGGGTGTGCGGTTATATCCCTATGGGTGTGCCGTTATATCCCTATGGGTGTGCGGTTATATCCCTATGGGTGTGCGGTTATATCCCTATGGATGTGGCGTTATATCCCTATGGATGTGGCGTTATATCCCTATGGGTGTGCGGTTATATCTCTATGGGTGTGCGGTTATATCTCTATGGGTGTGCGGTTATATCTCTATGGGTGTGCGGTTATATCTCTATGGGTGTGCGGTTATATCTCTATGGGTGTGGCGTTATATCCCTATGGGTGTGCGGTTATATCCCTATGGGTGTGCGGTTATATCCCTTTGGGTGTGCGGTTGTATCCCTATGGGTGTGCGGTTATATCCCTATGGGTGTGGCGTTATATCCCTATGGGTGTGGGGTTATATCCCTATGGGTGTGGCGTTATATCTCTATGGGTGTGCGGTTATATACCTATGGGTGTGCGGTTATATCCCTTTGGGTGTGCGGTTGTATCCCTATGGGTGTGCGGTTATATCCCTATGGGTGTGGCGTTATATCCCTATGGGTGTGGGGTTATATCCCTATGGGTGTGGCGTTATGTTCCTATGAGTGTGGCATTATATCCCTATGGGTGTGGCGTTATATCTCTATGGGTGTGCCGTAATATACCTATGGGTGTGCGGTTATATCTCTATGGGTGTGCGGTTATATCCCTAGTGGTGGGTGTGTGGTTATATCCCTAGTGGTGTGCGGTTATATCCCTAGTGGTGGGTGTGCGGTAATATCCCTATGGGTGTGCGGTTATATCTCTATGGGTGTGCAGTTATATCCCTATGGGTGTGCGGTTATATCCCTATGGGTGTGCGGTTATATCCCTAGTGGTGGGTGTGCGGTTATATCCCTATGGGTGTGGGGTTATATCCCTATGGGTGTGCGGTTATATCCCTATGGGTGTGCGGTTATATCCCTATGGGTGTGCGGTTATATCCCTATGGGTGTGCGGTTATATCCCTATGGGTGTGGCGTTATATCCCTATGGGTGTGCGGTTTTATCTCCATGGGTGTGCCGTAATATTCCTATGGGTGTGCGGTTATACCCCTATGGGTGTGTGGTTATATCCCTATGGGTGTGCGGTTATATCCCTATGGGTGTGCGGTTATATCCCTATGGGTGTGCCGTTATATCCCTATGGGTGTGCCGTTATATCCCTATGGGTGTGCCGTTATATCCCTATGGGTGTGCCGTTATATCCCTATGGGTGTGCCGTTATAGCCCTATGGGTGTGCCGTTATATCCCTATGGGTGTGTGGTTATATCCCTATGGGTGTGCTGTGATATCCCTATGGGTGTGGCGTTATATACCTATGGGTGTGCGGTTATATCACTATGGATGTGCGGTTATATCCCTATGGGTGTGCCGTTGTATCCCCATGGGTTTGCCGTGATATCCCTATGGGTGTGGGGTTACATCCCTATGGGCGTGAGGTTATATCCCTATAGGTGTGCGGTTATATCCCTATGGGTGTGGCGTTATATCCCTATGGGTGTGCGGTTATATCTCTATGGGTTTGCGGTTATATCCCTATGGGTGTGGCGTTATATCTCTATGGGTGTGCGGTTATATCCCTATGGGTGTGGCGTTATATACCTATGGGTGTACGGTTATATCCCTATGGGTGTGCGGTTATATCCCTATGGGTGTGGTGTTATATCCCTATGGGTGTGCGGTAATATACCTAGGGGTGTGGTGTTATATCCCTATGGGTGTGCGGTAATATACCTATGGGTGTGGCGTTATATCCCTATGGGTGTGCCGTTATATCTCTATGGGTGTGCCATTATATCCCTATGGGTGTGCCGCTATAGCCCTGGTTCAGTACGGTCTGAATACTTCTCACCTGTGATGTACATGATGCTGCTCTGGTTGCTGTACACCTGTGTGATGGTGGTGTCGGGATGGCTGGTGGACATTCTCCTCAGGGTCATTTGGGTGATGTAGGATCTTGGACGGTCCAGAGACATTTCATTGACGTTGACACTGTAAACCTTCCCATCCTCTAAGGAAACAGGAACAACAGATTCACCTTCTCGTCTCCTGATCCAAACTAGTCGGAGCCATTTCCTTATCTCATTCACCCAAGGGTCATACATCCAACTTATCCTACAATGAATGGGTGCATAATGGGCCATCTTACCTGTGAGCAGAATGAGTTGCCTGTCCATCATCCCCCCAAGTAGGACGATCTTCTTGATCCTCACGGAGAGGTGGAAGGACATCCTGAAGAGTCTACGTCCACTGAAGAGACGGTAGATCTCCACGCAGTCACGCTGCCCTTGGTCTTGGTTGGCGTCTCTAACCTCTCGGGAGGTGAGGACATAGAGATGGATACGGTGGGTGACGTCGTTTCTCGGGTCACTAGTGAACTGCAGGGTAAGGAATGGGACAGGGATGAATATTTAGGTAGTAATGAAGTACAGGGAGAGCATGTTGGTATATGGTCAGTTGGGCGTGGTGTTACCATGGAAACAACACTATGAAGGCGCTTGATATTACCATGGATGGTGATAAGTATAATCAGGTGACAGTACAACAGTAGACAGATGACTTTACCACGGTAACCACGCTATGACAGTACTAGGCATTGCTATGAAAACACAAGATGGTGATAGATATAACCATGGAAACAACACAACAGTAGATGACCTCACCATGGAAACTAAACTAAAAAGGTGTCAGGTATTACCATGGAAACACCATAGTGATCAAATAGGTGTAATCATGGTACCAGAAAACACTTTACCATGGCAACACCATAATGGTAGAACGCGTTACCATGAACATACTATAGTGATAGATGTAACCATGGAAACAAAAGAAGAGTAGACTTCACTTCACCAGTGCAGTAGACAACCTCACCATGGCATCACCATAATGGTAGAACGGGTTATCATGGAAGGCACAACCATGGAATGTCCAATGGCCATGAAGTACCAGTAACTATGTAAAGATTTTCGGATAGTTGGCTCCATGGATAAAAAAAAACATGAACTTAACACAGATCACCGTGGAAATGAATTATGTGTCTGTACACACCACAATGGCCGCCCACACCAGTAATGACCCAATACGGTCGGACTCACATCCCTGACGTCCCGGCACAGCGGCAGGTAGTGTAGATATGTTCTCCATTCACCATTGTTGAAGGTGAAGCTGGGATTCTTGATGCTACCTTGGAGGTAGAAGAGGGTCCCCGTATAGTCCAGGACACACAGGTTGTCCGCCATAGCTAAAAAGCGCTGGAAACCATTGGGGCTGGTAGGGGGCACAGCTTTGCCCACCTGCTGGCGTCTGGCAAATTGGTGGAGGAACATCCCCTTCGTGTCTGGAAAGAATAGGACAAGATGAAGGGTGAGGAGCAGAAGATTCCTTATTACCATGTGTCACGGCCTGGAGAGTAATGTTCTCATAATCATCAGCCTCTAGCCCCATGGCCCGGCCACCATGTTCTCATAGTCATCAGCCTCTAGCCCCACAGCCCGGCCGCCCTGTTCCCAAAGTCATCAGCCTCTAGCCCCATGGCCCGGCCACCCTGTTCTCATAGTCATCAGCCTGTAGCCCCATGGCCCGGCAGCCCTGTTCTCATAGTCATCACCCTGTAGCCCCATGGCCTGGCCACCCTGTTCTCATAGTCATCAGCCTTTAACCCCATTGCCTGGCCGCCATGTTCTCATACTCATCAGCCTGTAGCCCCACGGCCCGGCTGCCCTGTTTTCATAGTCATCAGCCTGTAGCCCCATGGCCCGGCAGTCTTGTTCTCATAGTCATCAGTCTGTAGCCCCATTAGCCTCGAGATCATTGGTCTGGCCGCCCTGTTCTCACAGTCATCAGCCTTTAACCCCATTGCCTGGCCGCCATGTTCTCATAGTCATCAGCCTGTAGCCCAACAGCCCAGCCGCCCTGTTCTCATAGCCATCAGCATTTAGTCCCATTGCCTGGCCGTTATGTTCTCATAGTCATCAGCCTGTAGCCCCACGGCTCGGCCGCTATGTTCTCATAGTCATCAGCCTCTAGCCCCACTGCCTAGCTTCCCTGTTCTCATAGTCATCAGTCTGTAGCCCCATGGCCCGGCCGCCCTGTTCTCATAGTCATCAGCCTCTAGCCCCATGGCCTGACCGCCATGTTCTCCTAATCATCAGCCTCTAGCCCCATGGTCCGGCTGCCATGTTCTCATAGTCATCAGCCTGTAGCCCCACGTCCGGCCGCCATGTCCTTGTAGTCATCAGCTTCTAGCCCCATGGCCCAGCTGCCATGTTCTCATACTCATATGCATCCAGCCTCATTGCTCGGCCACCATGTTCTCATAGTCATCAGCCTCTAGCCCCACAGCCCGGCCGCCCTGTTCCCATAGTCATCAGCCTCTAGCCCCATGGCCTGGCCACCCTGTTCTCATAGTCATCAGCCTGTAGCCCCATGGCCCGGCAGCCCTGTTCTCATAGTCATCACCCTGTAGCCCCATGGACTGGCCACCCTGTTCTCATAGTCATCAGCCTCTAGATCATTGGTCCGGCCGCCCTGTTATCATAGTCATCAGCCTCTAGATCATTGGTCCAGCTGCCCTGTTCTCATAGTCATCATCCTTTAACCCCATTGCCTGGCTGCCATGTTCTCATAGTCATCAGCTTCTAGCCCCACTGCCTGGCCACCCTGTTCTCATAGTCATCAGCCTCTAGCCCCATGGTCCGGCTGCCATGTTCTCATAGTCATCAGCCTCTAGCCCCACGGCCCAGCCGCCATGTTCTTGTAGTCATCAGCCTCTAGCCCCATGGCCCGGCTGCCATTTTGTCATACTCATATGCCTCTAGCCCCATTGCATGGCCGCCCTGTTCTCATAGTCATCAGGCTGTAGCCCTATGGCCGGGCCGCCCTGTTCTCATAGTCATCAGCCTCTAAACCCACGGTCCGGCTGCCCTGTTCTCATTGTTATCAGCCTCTAGACCCACGGTCCTTACAGTTCAGGATGGTCGCTCTCTTCCAGTCTTCGGACTCTCTCATTTCGGGTTGACTCCTCAGACACAGGCTCCTCCAGGTCTTCCGGCTGTTGCACATCTGGTGCAGGTAGTGACAAGTCTCTCCTAGGGACACCACATCCCGGACTGATAGGAAAGAGATAATGTGTTCCACCTGAGGAAGAGGCGATGGGTCAGTCTGTCTTATTCTCCAGTCACCTCCAGAGCTGCACCCACTATTCTACTGTTTCATTATTTCTTATCCTCCAGAGCTGCACTCACTATTCTGCTGTTACATCATGTCATCCTCCAGAGCTGCACTCACTATTCTGCTGTTACATCATGTCTTATCCTCCAGAGCTGCACTCACTATTCTGCTGTTACATCATGTCTAATCCTCCAGTCACCTCCAGAGCTGCACTCACTATTCTGCTGTTACATCATGTCTTGTCCTCCAGAGCTGCACTCACTATTCTGCTGTTACATCATGCCCCAGAGCTGCACTCACTATTCTGCTGTTACATTATGTTCCAGAGCTGCACTCACTATTCTGATGTTACATCATGTCTTGTCCTCCGGAGCTGCACTCACTATTCTGCTGTTACATCATGTCTAATCCTCCAGTCACCTCCAGAGCTGCACTCACTATTCTGCTGTTACATAGTTACATAGTTAGTATGGTTGAAAAAAGACATACGTCCATCAAGTCCAACCAGGGGATTGAAGGGAAGGATGTAAGGGGATAAGGGAAAGGGATGTAGTTTTATAATTCTGCATAAGCTTTAATGTTATTTTGTTCCAGGAATGTATCTAACCCTGTTTTAAAGCTGTTAATTGTTCCTGCTGTGACCAGTTCCTGAGGTAGACCGTTCCATAAATTCACAGTCCTCACGGTAAAGAAGGCGTGCCGCCCCTTTAGACTAAACCTTTTCTTCTCCAGACGGAGGGAGTGCCCCCTCGTCCTTTGGGGGGGTTTAACCTGGAACAGTTTTTCTCCATATTTTTTGTATGGGCCATTAATATACTTATATACGTTTATCATATCCCCCCTTAAACGTCTCTTCTCAAGACTAAACAATTGTAACTCCTTTAATCGCTCCTCATAGCTAAGATGTTCCATGCCCCATATTAGTTTGGTCGCGCGTCTCTGCACCCTTTCCAACTCTGCAGTGTCCCTTTTATGAACAGGCGACCAAAACTGAACAGCATATTCCAGGTGAGGCCGTACCAATGCTTTATAAAGGGGGAGTATTATGTCCCTGTCCCTTGAGTCCATGCCTCTTTTGATACATGACAATATCCTGCTGGCTTTGGAAGCAGCAGCCTGACATTGCATGCTATTCTGTAGTCTGTGATCTACAAGTACACCCAGATCCTTCTCTACCAGTGACTCTGCCAGTTTAATCCCCCCTAAGACATACGACGCATGCAGGTTATTAGTACCCAGATGCATAACTTTACATTTATCCACATTGAACCTCATTTGCCAAGTGGATGCCCAGACACTTAGTCTATCCAAGTCATCTTGTAACTTATGCACATCCTCTATAGACTGTACTGTGCTACAAAGCTTGGTGTCATCTGCAAAGATAGAAACAGAGCTGTTAATACCATCCTCTATATCATTGATAAATAAATTAAACAGCAGCGGGCCCAGTACTGAACCTTGGGGTACACCACTAATAACCGGGGACCAATCAGAGTACGAATCATTTACCACCACTCTCTGGGTACGATCCATGATCAGTGTTCAATCCAGTTACAAACTAAAGTTTCCAAGCCCAAGGACCTTAACTTACCTGTCAGACGTCTGCTGTTACATCATGTCTTGTCCTCCAGAGCTGCACTCACTATTCTGCTGTTACATTATGCCCCAGAGCTGCACTCACTATTCTGCTGTTACATCATGTTCCAGAGCTGAACTTACTATTCTGCTGTTACATTATGTCTTATCCCCCTGGCCCTCATATGACTCGGCACTCACCAGCTCTGGGGGTAGATCTTGGACAGTGACCTTTCTTCTCGCAGTAGTTGGTGTCAGGTCCAGGGATGATCTTTTCTCCTGTAATGCAGATTATTAGGGGGTTATGTTCAGTGCGGGACTCTGCTCTGAAATACTCTGTGCTTTCGTGGGACCCTGCTCCTTCCAAAATGCAGCTCTTATCCCATGATCTCACACAAGGGTGTTACTAGGGGGGCTAATGGGGCTATAGCCCGGGTGTCAGGCCAATAGCCCTGGGTCTTAGGCAAGCTTTTTTTTTTTCTTTTTTTATAATTATTGCCACCGCTGCTTTAAGATAGCCGTGGCTTCTGGGATGGGGCATGGTGTGGCGTGCGGTGCATAGGCACGTCGGATGTCATGCAGGAGCTTCCCTATGGGCCATTACACAGGCCCCCCAAGTCTCAAGAGATCGGGCAGCTGCAGAGGCTTTTTGGAGCAGACGTGCCCTGAGCAGGTACGCACGTCTGCTCCTGTGGTTAAGGGCCTGTTTGAAGGTGTGGTTAGGGGCACGGCTGAGGGGCTGGTTAGGGGCACGGCTGAGGGGCTGGTTAGGGGCACGGCTGAGGGGCTGGTTAGGGGCACGGCTGGGCTGTGGGCTCTAGCCCTGGGTCATTTGGAGACCTAGCAATGCCCCTGATCTCACGTACGATCTCACGCGTCTCCTAACGTGGCCCGTCCTCTCCAGCCCTATCCTACACAGCACAGCTTTCTGAAATACTCTGCGCTGCTGTCTGCTGTCACCCCTTATTACAGTCACATGATTCTACCTCAGGACTCATCGGTAAGTGGCCGTCCGTCTCGCTTTGGTCTTCGGTCGTCCATCGCCTTTGACTCTCAGGTTCGAAAAAAAAAATCAGGCTCCGCCTCCTGCGCGTGGCGGTTTATAACAGCAACCAATCAATTTAGAGCTCTCACACGCTGGAATCTGCCTGCACCGTGTAAACCGGCCCTAAATGAGGAGTTTTTTTGTCATGGCAACCAATTAAAAGGTTAGAAAATGAAAGCAGTGATCTGATTGGTCGATACTAGAGGAAGAGCACGTTGCCGCCTTTCGGGTTCCACCAATTGTGAGCGGCTTTTCGGTCAGTAGGGATTGGCTTAATCGTTATGGTAATGCCTCCATTAGGGGGAGGGTATAGTAACTGTACCTGTCCAGACAAGCAGTCGGCCTTCCTTTTCATTGTCCTGTCATGTGATTCGCGAGGAGGAGGAGCTTGTTTGTGGTGTTCCTTCCCCTGTCTGTAGTCCTATGTGCTCTGCCTGGGGAGTGAGGGTCATTGTGACATCATCACAGCTGGTTGTGACATCACCCATTCTCTATAGGCCTTAGCCTCAGGCGGCCTCAGGGCGAGGACGTCCGCTGAAGGGACAATGGTGATGGGCTGCCCTGTGATGTCACTGCGCTCCGATGACTGTGTGGTGGTGATGTCATCTGTCAGGTGACTTGTCTAGATCGTAATAATAATCCCACGTATCACCGTGCGGGCGCGGCCTCTCGTCTGGTACCAACCTGTGTGTACAGATGAGTCAGAGAAGACAATATGGCGGCTGACGTGTACCCACACGTTTATGGGCCTCAAGGTTCGCTCGGTAGCGTTTCCGGGCATCGGTCGCCAATTGAAGCTGTGTGATGTACAAATGATGGCAATGGCGTGATACAGTATCACAGCCCCGCCCCCAGGGAACCATCACACCCATATAGATCACAAAATAATACAGTGGGCTCCAAACTTTAGCCCTCCAGATGTTTCAAAACTACAACTCCCAGCATGCCCGGACAGCCAACGGCTGTCCGGGCATGCTGGGTGTTGTAGTTTTGCGACATCTGGAGGGCCACGGTTTGGAGACCAGGGGGAGATTTATCCAAACCTGTGCCCAGTTGCCCATAGCAACCAATCAGATCGCTTCTTTCATTTTGCAGAGGCCTTGTTAAAAATGAAAGAAGCGATCTGATTGGTTGCTATGGGCAACTGGGCAACTTTTCCCTCAGGACAGGTTTTTAGAAATATCCCCTCCCCCCCTAGTCTCCCATAATTAACCCCTCCATCACCACAATAATATCATCAGGATTTAGTAATCAGATTCGCGGACAGGTGTGTGGAGCCCGCTGATAGGTCAGAGCGGCTGTCAATCACAGGATCCCGGCGATTGGACGAGCCCCAAGTGGGCGGGCCTATGGAGGAACACATTTGTTTTCATGGTACCACTTAATTCCGTTGATGTAAAGTTTTCTACGATCTGTAGGAAACTAAGAGCGCATGCGCAGCGCTCCGCTTACAGCGTAGAGCTAACGTAGGCAGCGTTAAGAGCGTAGTGCTAGCGTAGCCCTGCGCATGCACACTTGTCCACTTGCCGTGCAGGGCTAGCAGTAGGAGCGTAGTGCTAGCGTAACAAGAGGAAGTCCGTAGAAGACTGCGAGCGCATGCGCATAGTTAGAGTAGGTAGCGTAGTGTAACAGGCAGGGAGAGAGGGAGACCAGCGTAGGGTTAACGCAGTTTAACATCAGTGTAGCGTAGTTAGCTTAGATTGTAGCGCAGTTACCGTGGCTTAGGTTTTAAAATGAAAGGACGTAGGATATAGGTTTTAAAGTAAAGAGACAACAACTCCCAGCATGCCCAGGCAGCCTAAGGATGTCCAGGCATGCTGGAAGTTGTAGTTTTACACAGGTGTAGTGTAGTTAGCGTAGCATAGTGTTAGCGTAGTTTTACACAGGTGTAGTGTAGTTACTGTAGTGTAGTGTTAGATTTACACAGGTGTAGTTAGAGTAGTGTTAGCGTAGTTTTACACAGGTGTAGTGTAGTTACTGTAGTGTAGTGTTAGATTTACACAGGTGTAGTTAGTGTAGTGTTAGAGTAGTTTTACACAGGTGTAGTGTAGTTACTGTAGTGTAGTGTTAGATTTACACAGGTGTAGTTAGTGTAGTGTTAGAGTAGTTTTATACAGGTGTAGTGTAGTTACTGTAGTGTAGTGTTAGATTTACACAGGTGTAGTTAGTGTAGTGTTAGCGTAGTTTTATACAGGTGTAGTGTAGTTAGTGTAGTGTTAGAGTAGTTTTATACAGGTGTAGTGTAGTTAGTGTAGTGTTAGAGTAGTTTTATACAGGTGTAGTGTTAGCGTAGTTTTATACAGGTGTAGTGTAGTTAGTGTAGTGTTAGAGTAGTTTTATACAGGTGTAGTGTAGTTAGTGTAGTGTTAGCGTAGTTTTACACAGATGTAGTGTAGTTAGTGTAGTGTTAGAGTAGTTTTATACAGGTGTAGTGTAGTTAGTGTAGTGTTAGAGTAGTTTTATACAGGTGTAGTGTAGTTAGTGTAGTGTTAGCGTAGTTTTATACAGGTGTAGTGTAGTTACTGTAGTGTAGTGTTAGATTTACACAGGTGTAGTTAGAGTAGTGTTAGCGTAGTTTTACACAGGTGTAGTGTAGTTACTGTAGTGTAGTGTTAGATTTACACAGGTGTAGTTAGTGTAGTGTTAGAGTAGTTTTATACAGGTGTAGTGTAAGTGTAGTATTACACAGGTGTAGTGTAGTATTCGAGTAGTTTTACACAGGTGTAGTGTAGTTACCATAGAGTAGTGTTAGCGTAGTTTTACACAGGTGTAGTGTAGTTAGTGTAGTGTTAGCGTAGTTTTTACACCAGTGTAGCGTAGTTACTGTAGTGTAGTGTTAGATTTACACAGGTGTAGTTAGTGTAGTGTTAGAGTAGTTTTTATACAGGGTGTAGTGTAGTTAGTGTAGGTGTTAGCGTAGTAGTTTACACAGGATGTAGTGTAGTTAGTGTAGTGTTAGAGTAGTTTTATACAGGTGTAGTGTAGTTTAGTGTAGTGTTAGAGTAGTTTTATACAGGTTGTAGTGTAGTTAGTGTAGTGTTAGAGTAGTTTTATACAGGTGTAGTGTTTAGAGTAGTTTTACACAGGTTGTAGTGTAGTTGTGTAGTGTTAGAGTAGTTTTATACAGGTGTAGTTAGTGTAGTGTTAGAGTAGTTTTATACAGGTGTAGTGTAGTTAGTGTAGTGTTAGAGTAGTTTTATACAGGTGTAGTGTAGTTAGTGTAGTGTTAGAGTAGTTTTACACAGGTGTAGTGTAGTTAGTGTAGTGTTAGCGTAGTTTTACACAGGTGTGTAGTGTAGTTAGTGTAGTGTTAGCGTAGTTTTTATACAGGTGTAGTGTAGTTAGCGTAGTGTTAGAGTAGTTTTAACAGGTGTAGTGTTAGCGTAGTTTTACACAGGTGTAGTGTAGTTAGTGTAGTGTTAGAGTAGTTTTATACAGGTGTAGTGTTAGCGTAGTTTTACACAGGTGTTAGTGTAGTTAGTGTAGTGTAAGAGTAGTTTTACACAGATGTAGTGTAGTTAGTGTAGTGCTAAGAGTAGTTTTATACAGGTGTAGTGTAGTTAGTGTAGTGTTAGAGTAGTTTTATACAGGTGTA